>NC_086453.1:214214316-214474132 GCF_028390025.1 Pseudophryne corroboree | reverse complement strand
AAAGAATTTATTAGCACACAAATGTCAATATAGTATAGTAGACACTAACTCTAAATTGATGTAACTGTAATGGTCTGCATGCAGGCTCAATCTAGCAGCAGCGATAGCGATGTTCGTCACCGCGCATCGCTATCGCAGAGGGGGCTACACACGAGTGATATGTGCAGAAAATCTAATCAATCTAGTCAGATTGATTAGATTTTAGCCATGGATCTCTCCATGAGTACCCCCCTTAATATTGCTCTCTAAATTGTATACAATTTCAAAGTGCATATCAACTATTCTAAACATTTGCTAACTTTTCTGCATTGCTAATATATTTACTCAATTTTTTTAAATTAGTTTACTGTTCTGACCTCCCAATCATCATCTGCAAGCCAAAGAAGATTTTTTCTCCTTATTACTTTCCAGGTAATATGCATTTTAAAACAATTTGATGTAGATAATTTGTCTTCTATTTATGTACCTTAATCATCTGTTCTAATGTAATAGTTTAATCTTGACATTGTTAATTATATTTTTTTTTCACCTAAACTAGTTATCTTGTTTGCCCTTCCAATCAACTGCAATCCGCTGATTAGGACTCCTCATTATTTGGTTTTGCGGTAACTATACCTATTGAAACAGTTTTTATCATTTTTATATTTAGCCTGTTTACGTACTTTAATCAGCTCTTAACAAAACATATTACATACATTAAATAATATTTTTAATTTATTTCTTACATAATCTTGTTAACTGTTATGACCTTTGAAATGTCTGATATCCATATCTTCATTTTTAGATTCATTCCTTTTTTTTTATTTAATTATAATTCTAAACTAAATTGTACTTCTAACATGAATCCTGGAATCATGTACCTTTAAAAATATTAACATATCTAAAATGAACATATTTGCTTTACCTATACACTAATATATATATTACTACACAGGACCATATCTCTAACTTTGGAAATGCCTAGTATGGATCCACTCTCTATTGTTAATATTACATAACAATAAAATATTATTCAACTGAATATATTTATTTGAAAAAATATCATATTTAACTATATTGTTATGACAGCAATATATTTAACATTTTCCTATTGAATTATTTTAAACAATAACCAAAATCAAATGTTCGTAATTTTTATCCATCATTAATATAAACACTGTCAGATTAGGATGGCAATAGTATTTCCACATCTTCTTCAGAAACTGTGTATATTTACCAAAATATAGTACAATAATAAAATTATACAATACTAATAAAACTGTGTAATATCTCTCAATGTTTGGGTATTAAAGTTGACAGATTTTTACCCTTAATGTAAACTAAAAAAAAATTACTCTTAGATTAACAAATATGAAAAAAAATTTTTTTTTTGTTTTTATATTATTATATAGAAAACACGTAAAAAAAATTCCTTTTTTAAATTTTTTTATTGAATCATCATTGTTTGTGCACACAGTGTATGACTATTTTTTTTTCAATACAGGAAAAGAAACTTGATCCACAATGAATCCACAACAAAGAATATGAAAACCATCTTGATCCTACATAACATAATCTGATGCGGTGATATTATTCTTATTAATCTTTATTATAGAAACATATACAATATATTTTTTTCAAGATTTATTTATAAATCTATTACCAGTTATAATATGTTAACCTGTTCAAAGTTCACCCTTTAGAAAATAAAAGTTTTATTCATTGAAAATACTATGTTAGCTTATTGTTTTTATTATTATTCCTCATACTTACAGCACCCTAAAACTTAAATGACGCAATATGTGGGAAATACATACGCGTGTATGTCTTTGAGGGAAACATGGGAAATGATGATAGCGTCAATTGGCTAGATGGTTTACGCCATCAAAGAACCATATATATTTGCTAATCTGATCCCATCCTTACCTTCATAATTTTAATTTCCAATTCCAATTTTTTATATATCAATATTAAAAATTTACTATTTTGCGAGTTTGGAAGCAAATTTGTGTAATGTGTACATTAAACACACAAATATGTTCCGATTGGTAATCTATTCAAATATTATTGCAAATACAATTAGAATATATAAATAGTGGGAGCGCAGAATGAATCCAATATATTATTTTATTTAAAATATTAATATGTCATCCACATAAAAATGCAGTACATGAACTAGCCTAAGAAAAAACAATTGATATTATATAAATGTAAACGAGACTGCCATATCTCCTGAACAAATATGAATAAAAATCCTTTAATAAACCCTAGTTAGGGCTGCATTAATGCTTCATGAAAATCAGCCGTGCGTCCACGAGCTGAAATGATTGTAAAAAGGAGACTGCTAAAAAGTGCCTCTGTTATAAGTCACTGTCCTCCTTATACACAATAGAATCTCATTGGTAGAGAGTGTCCCAGTACTGGACTTGCGGACAACCGTGCTGTAGTATTATGTGGCAAATGGATAGTGATGGTCAAATTCTATTTGTGGTATATCACCTGATGTAGAAGCCTCTCCGTCAAAGGCGCTGTACTGAGCCGGGTTTGCTGGGGCTCTGTGCAGTGAACGTACAGCTGGTCTCGTCACCGGTGTACCATCCAGATGAACACGGTAGTTTAATTCTGCTGAAGGATGCTGTACCAGTCTGGATATGCAACAGTGTAAAAATACTGGAGCAGCAGATTCTCCGTCCGCTGGTGGAAAAATCTGTATTAATTGCGGCTACGGTCCACTGGATGCATGCGGGTCACAGGGTGTTAAGAGAATATAGCAGTCCAAATGAGGTACTTCAAAGGAGTACCTTAACGCGTTTCTCGTCCCACAACGCTGGCCGTTTCATCAGAAGGAAATGAATTTTATTTCATTTCAAAGGTACTCCTTTGAAGGACCTCATTTGGACTGCTATATTCTCCTGACACCCTGTGAGCCGCATGCATCGAGTGGACCGTAGCCGCAATTAATACGGATTTTTACACCAGCGGACGGAGAATCTGCTGCTCCAGTATTTTTACACTGTTGCATATCCAGACTGGTACAGCATCCTTCAGCAGAATTAAACTACCGTGTTCATCTGGATGGTACACCGGTGACGAGACCAGCTGTACGTTCACTGCACAGAGCCCCAGCAAACCCGGCTCAGTACAGCGCCTTTGACGGAGAGGCTTCTACATCAGGTGATATACCACAAATAGAATTTGACCATCACTATCCATTTGCCACAGAATACTACAGCACGGTTGTCCGCAAGTCCAGTACTGGGACACTCTCTACCAATGAGATTCTATTGTGTATAAGGAGGACAGTGACTTATAACAGAGGCACTTTTTAGCAGTCTCCTTTTTACAATCATTTCAGCTCGTGGACGCACGGCTGATTTTCATGAAGCATTAATGCAGCCCTAACTAGGGTTTATTAAAGGTTTTTTATTCATATTTGTTCAGGAGATATGGCAGTCTCGTTTACATTTATATAATATCAATTGTTTTTTCTGAGGCTAGTTCATGTACTGCATTTTTATGTGGATGACATATTAATATTTTAAATAAAACAATATATTGGATTCATTCTGCGCTCCCACTCTTTCTTTTTTCACACTCACTTTGATCCATTGTTGGGGCAGCCCGCCCACAACTGGTGAGCAGCCGCCTGAATCCAACTACATATAGTGTGTGTATTTTAGAGCGCAAATCTTTTGTATATATTTTTTGAATATATAAATGCATTGTTAAGCAAATGCAAATTATTAACAATACAAAACTTGCAATAATTTTTTTGGGATATTATTAGAATATAAATTATATATATATGCATGAACAATCACTGTAATATGGAATATGTGTCTGTACATATATTTTCTCTATTTTTATCTTGAACATATTAGTATGTGAACCCCACCAACATGAACAAACCAAAACAAAACAAAATAAATTTAGAACATTTTCAGGAATGCACGACTTGAAGTATCTCAGAAAGTATATTCCTATTATCGATTTGTCTTTTCAAACAGGACACATGGATGACTCTGTATCCCTCTGTCTTCAGTTCCTTCACCCTGGCTCGCAAGACCGTTTGTGACATATCTAAAAATGAAGTAAAACAGGTAAGTTCTTGAAAGTTAATTTCCATACTTTTGTCCACCTTATCTTTAACTGTAGTCTTCATTTTAAAAGAAATGCAAGGTTTAAAGGTAACAACCCTAATTATAATAAAATATTACAATATATATTTCTCATTGTGACTCTAGATCAGTAGTGCACCGAAGATTTTTCCATCATTTGTATTAGCAATGGTTAAGTTAAAGATATACAAGCACTATAGTAATGGGTTCCATCATAAATTATGTTTCACGGCACAGACAAAATTATCATGTCCAAACAACCCCAAAATATTGCAAAAATCACCATTCAATGGAAGCACTACTGACTAATAAAATACATTCTGAAAGAATGCATTTCTTGGACAAAGCAATGCCGTATGTCTGAGTTTAATTTATTAGTCTGCGGTGCCGATGTTTGATGTATGTATATATATATATATATATATATATATATATATATATATATATATAGTGTCAGTTTGTACTGTGCTCCAAACAATAAATACAATATGCTGCAGTGACCTCCTCGTCAGCTTGGCATAAGATGACTATGTAGATGAAAGGTAATCGGCTGCACTCACACTGCCGTATTCAATGATGCAAAAAGTGTCCCTTTATTGCCTACATGTTTTGTTAAAAATCCCCTTCTTCAGGGACAGATTTCTGTCCAAATAACTTGAAAATATCTACATATATTTAAAAGTTTATTATATCCTGTTTAACACTCTTCTTCCTTATGTCTTTACTCTTTTTTTATTTGTTTTCCTTTTATATTTCAGGCAACTTTGTCTACATGTGTGTTTCCAGAGCTCTGGTCCTCTACATAAAACAAAGATATTTGTATGCTACATGCCAGCATTTTGCTTATACTCCACTCTTGTGATGTCTAAACTTGTAGCCTATAACACTCTGCTAAGACTGTATCCAAAGTAAATCAAATGATGTTTTTTTTTTGAAAAATTTACAAACCATACACAAAATTACAATAGAAAATCAATGTAGGATTAACTTAGTTTCCTATTGAGTTTGGTGATTCAAACTCACAATTTGAATAAGAAGCCTATGGCTAAAACTAATTAAAAATAATAAATGTTAGTGTTATATGTAGGATTTTTTAAGTGCAGGATGATGATCGTTGAGTAGGGCACATTTGTTATCTTGAGGAAACACATTTTTTATGTTACGTTTTTCAAAAAAAGCATAGCACATATGTCTCACCATATTTAGTTATCTGATAATGCAATCTATATACATTTATTAATTACCTTTAATATTTAAGCTTCATCCTCATCGTTAGCTTCCTGTCTCTTCCAATGTTGAATTTGAATATTTGCACGCTCTAATCTGACTCGAAGATCCATATTCTCATCATAGCTTGAGCTAGGTCGATAAGCCAATTGCAATCTTGAATGCACTTCTGATGCTACAGCTATGCTTCTCAAATTTGTGTTTTCAGGGCTGTATTCAGAGGGTACAGGTGCAGCGGTGGATTTATACTTTCCTGTTGCAGCGGTGGATTCTGAGGGTCCTGAGTCAGCGGTGGATTCTGAGGCAATTTGTCCAGTAGTGGATTCTGAGTGTCCTGGTTTTGGCTTCAATAAATAGGGCCCTGGTGCAGTGGTGGATACATTGAGGCCTCTATAAGCAGTGGATACATAGTCTCCATGTAAGTTGTTGTATACATAGGGTCCTGATAAAGTGGAGGATACATAGGGTCCTGTAAAAGTAGTGGATACATAGGGTCTTGATGCAGGGATGGATACATAGGGTTCTGCTAAAATTGAGGATACATAGTGTCCTGTTACAGTCGTGGATACAGAGGGTTCTGTTGCAGTGGTGGATACATAGGGTCCTGCTGAAGTGGAGGATACATAGGGTCCTGTAAAAGTAGTGGATACATAGGGTCTTGATGCAGGGATGGATACATAGGGTTCTGCTAAAATTGAGGATACATAGTGTCCTGTTATAGTCGTGGATACAGAGGGTTCTGTTGCAGTGGTGGATACATAGGGTCCTGCTGAAGTGGAGGATACATAGGGTCCTGTAAAAGTAGTGGATACATAGGGTCTTGATGCAGGGATGGATACATAGGGTTCTGCTAAAGTTGAGGATACATAGTGTCCTGTTACAGTCGTGCATACATAGGGTTCTGTTGCAGTGGTGGATACATAGGGTCTTGGTGCAGGGATGGATGCATAGGGTCCTGCAAAAGTGGAGGATACACAGGGTCCTGTTTCACGTATGGATACATAGGGTCCTGATAATGTCGAGGATACATAGGGTCCTGTTAAAGTAGTGGATACATAGGGTCTTGGTGCAGGGATGGATACATAGGGTTCTGATAATGTCGAGGATACATAGGGTCCTGTTAAAGTAGTGGATAGATAGGGTCCTGCTGCAGTGGTGGATACATAGGGTCCTGGTAAAGTGTAGGATGCATATGGTCCTGTTAAAGTGGTGGAAACATTGGTACTTGCTGCAGCAGTGGATACAGAGTATACTGGTAAAGTGGTGGATACATAGGTTACTGTTGCAGTGGTGGATACATAGGGTCCTGGTAAAGTGGTGGATACATCTGTTCCTGCTGCAGGGGTGGATACAGATTCTCCTGGTAAAGTGGTGTATAGATAGGTTCCAGGTGCAGCGCTCGTTGCATACTCTCTGTGTGTAGAGCTTGTTACATAGTCTCCACGTGTACAGCTGGATACAAAGGTTCCTGCTGTAGCATTGGATATACAAGAAGGATTATCTGATCTGGACATTCTTTGTCTTTCTTCTGTCAACAGTTGCATGAAAGTGGAAATCATGCGTGTGATGGTAATAGTCTCATACTGCCATGCTAGCATTTGATTTATACTGTGCTGCATCTGTTGGTAGTTGATTGCTGCCACATTCTGTGATGAAACAAGATGATCGTAAAAATTTGCAAGAGTGACAAGTGCTTGATTCTGTTGTCTTTGTGTTGTGTTGAGAATCTGTATATTATTATTCAGCTGATTTATTTGATGTTCAATTTTTTTCATTTCTTCATTTCTATTCCTCTCAATTAGCTGCATGGTTTCCTTTAAAGAATCCTGTTGGCTAATGGTTTGTGATCTGCTAACGTCACATTCTGTGTGTATAAAAAGTTCTAGGTACAGTTAATACATCAATTTACAGACAATTTATTAAGTATAGTTAGAAGAACCAAAAAATCAAGTTATAAAAAAACCAGTATCTATTAATGATAGTGGATCTCATTAAAATCTATGTTTTATACATTAAAAAAATTTACCTTGATTTGTAGAGTCCAGGAATTGGTCTTGAAGACCATGGTCAATTACACTAGAATGTGCAGTCTCTGCATTCAATTCCACCTGGTTGGTATCTTCTGTATCAATATTACTTTTCTGGCTGTGCAATACAGGCTCCTCATTAATGTTATCCTGTGTCTGTGTGGCAGTCACCATGTTGCTTTCTATGGCTTAAAACATAATAGATAAATACCATTAATCTTAAACATAGTTTTTAACCATATTGAATATCAATGATAGTACATTTTAATTATATTGATCAAAATAAATACCTTTATCTAACATTAAAGGGTTTAGCATGGTTGAATTTTCTTCCTCCATGAAAGGATCATCCATTGTTGATTGTTCTTGCCTCATGGATGTTTCATTTACCGTGGAAGTCTCTACCGTAGTGGAACTTTGAACCACAGAAGAATATTCTTGCATCATTGATGTTTGGTCCGCCGTGGAATGATCATCCACTCTTGCCGAATGTTTCAGCATTGATGGTTCGGCCACAAAGGAAGTATCATCCACTGTCGAAGTATGTTGCAGCATTGATGGTTGGTCCAACATGGTAGCATGGTCCGCTGTTGCATCATGATGCAGCATTGATGGTTCGTCCACCATGGAAGGATTGTCCAATGTTAAAATATGTGGCATCACTGATGGTTCATCCGCAGTTGGAGGAAAATTGTCTGTCATAACTGTTTTTGTTTCAGAAAAAGAAACTTTCCTTGAAATTGTTGTAAAGGAACCTGAAATAAATAATAGGTATATTTAACATTGCATACATATAAATACATAATATTTGATAGACATTACAATATTTCTAGCATTATAAAACTGTGTAAAGCATACCTCAAAAATGTATTTACTTATATTTTTTTACTAATATTTTTTAATACATATAATATTTTATTATATTTATTATTATTATTTTATTACAACAGAAAAAAAGCCTTTTTGGCTCAATAATATAGCTTCTAATCCAATTTTTGATTTATTTCTACAACATAGGGTAAAACATTATAGCTAGCACAATATTATTTTACAGTAGGAGGGCATGTTTATAAAATTAGAATAAGATGCTAGATAGCATGTGTGTATGTTTTTAGGTTCAACGCTAACTCAGGAAAGTAGGTAGCAATTTACAACACACTGTGGAAATATTTGACTAAAAATCTGTAAAAAAAAAAGGTGAGTCTAATACAAAGCTCTAACACTTATCTGTGTGGCCGGTAAGGGGGTGACAGTTAAAAATCATTACTGGTCGGCCTTGCGTGGATGAATAGTGACAAGACATAAGTGTATGGAGAAGGGTTGTCGGTACTTAGTTATATAGTAAAAAATTTCAACATGGGTTTTTAATTCTGTTTTTGTTCTCACATTCCTCGTTAAGTGATGTGTTGTGTAAGGTGCCTAGCTCAGCTACCGCTGTATTATTTGCAGGTTCCCATTCCCAATTGTTGTCCAAGTTGATCCTTAAATAGGAAGAAAAATAACTAATTAAATTAAGAAGGTTGGACTCAGGTCTACTTATTTCTCATGTCAATCTAATGACCATGTCTACATAATAAATGTTGACTTTTAGTAGCCCAATCAATGTTTATCTACCTAATGACCTCCTACATGAAAAAATTAAGTTCGGATATCTTACATATATAACATAGTGAGGGTTGCCTGTAGTCCACACATTTACAGCATTTAGAAGAGTAGCATCAGCAGCAGGATTGGGCTGACAAAGAATGGCATAATTCTCCTTTGCGCCTGCAATTTTACCCATTGGCGGCAGCAGCGTTCGTAGAATGTCCTTTATAAGTGTAATTATTGATAATCAATTACAAAGTAATCAGTTAACTTTTGGTATATCTCGTTGATAAAACGAGAGACATAAGTAAGAGATTTTAATTTAATTAATTTATTTTGATTATACTAGCATTTACTTAGCAATTAACTATTTTTTTCAGCTAATAATTATATATGTATTTAAAAAAAAAAATTACATTGATTTTTAATTATGACCAAAGTATTTATTTTGGCTCAATAGAACAAAGAAATTAACAGTATATGTTTTCATATGCACTATATTTTGAAATATCTTACATAAACTATTTATTATCTAACTCACGATATAACATCATACAATATTGCAAACATTATTTACTGTTTAGTTGTAACGTTTTTACTTTTGTTTTAAATTTTTTACCAGACTGTTGCTCTTCCAAATTCTTCTGCTTTTTCTTATGTGTTTTCTTTTGATTTTTTTCTTGAGCAACCTTAAGTTCTTTAGCAAATATAAAAAATAAAATAAAAATATTACAGTTACTAAACATTTTAATATCACACACACACACACACACACACACACACACACACACACACACACACACACACACACATTGAGTAAACCTTATCCTAAATGATGGGTTCAGGTACTAATTTGGATATACAATTTGAAAGTATTTGTACTAACTGCATATCATAATGAGATCGCATGGCGATGGTGTCCAAATTGAAGCACAGAGTGCATTTATGTTTAATATACACATTATACACAAACCCGTAAGGTCATTTTATACAATTTTTTAACATACTTTGTGCATTAAACAAAGTGTGTGTATATTTACACAATTAATTTGTTTCATATACACATTATACAAACAGCCTGAAGGTCAATTTATGTAATTTTCTTTATAATGTTGTGTATTAAAATAATTATTTTCACATTTGCCATCATAAAACAAATTTTTCACTATCTTACTCTCCCATTAAAATATATGTGTAAACATTTTTTATTTTATTGATTGATATTGGGCTATGGCATACTCCACCTATGTTTGTGTGTATATAGATATAGACACACACACATCTGGTGGATTGATATTTTTCATGGACAATACGCTAATATATCTATCTATCTATCTATCTATCTATCTATCTATCTAGATATAGTTATATACATATTTATAGTTTGTAAAATAGTTACCCTGGGAACCAGTGGGTGGCCTCTCGTCATCTTGTACCATTCTAAAGTGCTCTTCTAGTTTTTTCTCCCAAACCTTTTGGAGTTTTCTTCTACACTTTATTTTATGATTTGTCTTCCTCTTACAGTCACGTAGTCTCTTTTTGCAGCTTTCAGGAGTTCGATGTATATCTCGAGCTGTAGACACAGATTTTGCTATTTCTTCCCAAGTATTATTTTTAAATTTCTGGTGTACATTAAAAGCTTCGGGACCAAATAGCTGACATGTATGATGAATAACTTGGTCAATGAGGGTGTCTGTTTCATCATCTGTGAACTTTGGGGCCCTGTGGATGCTTCCTTCATCAGGAGATTCATATTCATCATGAGAAGCATCACTGTGACTCTTCTGACTGTGAGATGTTTCAGCTTCATCTTGAGTAAGTGAGGTTCGTTTTCTGCTACCACCCTCTGCCATTTTTTAAAACTAAGACAATCTAAATAAAGACAAAGATTTACTAAATAATTCTATATATATGTTCTATAATTTTTTTCTATTAATCATTTATTAATTAAGAATTATGTTTTCAATTTATCTGGAGCCATGCACTGATACTTAGATGCCAAATAATTCACTAGCCTTGAAACATCCATCGATGGTAGTAAACCATCTGTTTCTCCCCATCAATGTTAAAATTATTCAAACCTGATATAGACCTTGAAAAAGGGACAGCATAGTCCAGAAACGCGTTGGTTTGCCATGCTGTGCCTTATTCCATAATCAAGACGGACAATCTCTGCATGCTTTGGGTAACATTTGTGATTCTAAACTCTGGAGCCTACTGCTTTCTCAACACCTGCGGCTCACACCAAATATAAGGGTACGATCACTTTCCTGCCTTCATTGTGAATCACAACGTGTTTGAGATTTTTTTTTTTCATATTTTTTTTCTTTTATGAAATATTTTACATTATACATTATACATATCAGCGGATTGGTTGCCATGGACAACTTCTCCACTGGCTCACTTTAACACACTTTTCAATGCTTCATGAATAGATCACTATGGGAGAGACGTCATGAGATCTCTGCCATAGCAGCGACGTACAGACACTAGAGGTCAGTAATGACCTCTAGTATCTGTCACTGGAGACGGCTACAGCGGACGCCCACACAGTCCACGGCGTCTGCTGCAGACGGGGAGCGGGCAGGCGGCGGTGACTGCGGACACAGGACGCAGCGCACTGGGCGTATGCACTGCTTGAATGCACAAATAACCGCTCATGGCAATACCAAATCAATATCAGCAGCATAACTATTTCTCAAGTAACAGTGTTTTAAGTGGGATGGCCATGGGTGTGTTCAGCTGCGATGTGAAAAGTGTGAGTGGACAAATATGGTCACTAAAGGGTCTATTCATACAGAAAACGAAAACATAATTGATACTTATCACTACACATCGCATTGCTTTGATGCGATGTATAGCTGTGATAAGTAGCAATTAATGTATACTTACCCTTAAGACGATGCGCTGCGGTGTCTAGGGCTATTGCGGTGAGGTCTGCTCCAGCGGTCCTTCCCAGCGATGCGCGGGGTACAGCGGAGGGTCACTTTGCGCATGCGCAGGGTGTTTACCTCCCGTCAGCCCGCAGTAGTTGCTGTGAGGTCGGGGGGCAGAGCCAGCGCGAGGTGCAGAGCAGTGATCGGGGAAGCATTGAGCTTCCCTGATGTCTCCGCACTACAGTTCAGGTTACGGCGTCCTGAGATGGCGAACCTGGACTCCATGGAGAAGCGGAAAGCAGAGCTTTCCACACCTTCATGAATCGCACTCACCATTCAAAGGTATGGTGATGCGATTCAGGCACAGAGCGGGGGTAACGCTGGAGAAGTCAGAGACTTCTACACGTTAACCCGCTCTGTGAATTGCAGTAGGCAGAGAAAAGCCCTGTTTACCGCCAAAAAAAGGTCTTTTCAATGCTACATGAATAGACCCCTAACTGTGCTATGGGAGACCATATATGGTTTCAGTCATAGATGGCCATCCTAGCTTCCATGAAAGACCCGCTGACCAATCAAAGATCAGGGGTGGTGAGTCACGGGTGCTGTGGTCTAAACTACGATCGTTATAAAAAAAAAATATATATATATATATATATATATATATATATTTTTAGAACATACATAAATATTGGTTTAGGCTGAGATAGTGATGTACAGAAAACATAGGTTCTCCACCATCGCTGGGAAAAGTATTCTACATCGGTCATAAACCTTGAATTAATTTGATTCATAGATGAACGATAGTCATCCCTAGTGTATTTATCTATGTGGGATAGCACAAATGTATGTTGTGACAATAATCCTTCCTCACATCCAAGACACAGTTGCCACACCCTGCAGGGCTCTGCAATGTGATAAGGGTTGGGTGACATAGCTGTGTATCTGTGCAGTGATGCTAGATGTCTTTAGCATGATGAACAGGCAGCCAAGCATGGAGTTTAATCGGCGCCATTTTGTAATTGGGAACGTACTGTCAGTCACTCTGACTGCAAAACGGCAATAAAACACAGCTATGTTATCACAAAACCAGATAAGTTTACAAAGCCAGATAAAACTGTTCCAGTAACTGTAGTACGATTGGTTGTAATGGATGCAGGGCCGAGGTGTGGTATGGTTAGCAGAGGGTATCTTTAAGATGGATGTAACACATTAATGTAGATTGCTGCATTTGACTGTCAGAAGGAGTTAATCTAAAAAAACCAAGCAGCTAGTGATAGTGAACTCGGTATTATGTAGATCTTGAGGAGGAAACATTTATAAAGAGTGTGTGTGTTTTGTATTTGTCTGAAACGACCTATATTTTCTTCTAACTGTGAAGAATAGAATTAGATGAAAGTTTGAAATTTACCTTAACAGGAAATACAATTATCTTATTGTAAAAAATCAATAGAATACAGCATACCCGGTTTAGTGGTCTCTGGCGCAGTGGGTAAATACAGATTACTTACGCTGACACTCATGAGCGCTGTTCTCAAAATGGCGCCTAAGCAAGGGTCGATCTTGGCTTTTATAATCAATGTGAAACAAACCATCCTACTGCCTAATATTCTAAGTTTCTCATTGGTTCAGCTGTGTGGTAAGATAATGCATCATCTGACATATATCATATCCAACCAATTGGATATCGGAAGCTGAATAATGGGTTTGGTTTGAGGGGGTAGGGCGTTGGACTTTTTAATTATTGGCATGAGTTATTTTTTTTTGGGGGGGGAAATATAATCCTTTTGAAAAGTTTAAGGACTAGTGTTAGCTTAACATAAAGCATCCAGCAAGGTCTCATGAATGCCAGGGTGACAAGGGCTGTCATGAATGGCTGTCAAGAGACACACACACACACACACACACACATACACACACACACACACACACACACACACACACACAGACAGACACACACACTCACTCCCACACACTCACTCCCACACACTCACTCCCACACACTCACTACTTGTCCAACCCATGCTGCCAGGCAGGGATAGCTTGAAGACCTTGGGGCTGTCAGGGATGTGAGAGGGCAGCCTGGGACATGTAGTGCCATGCCTTGTGGGGGAGGACTAGGAGCGTCCCGTTTAGCGGCTAGCCATGGGCGTCTCATCAGTGAAGGCTTGCAGCTGTGCCTTGATGAGGGCGCCCTGTCATCGCGGGGTGCAGGACACACACACACACACACACACACACACACTCACTCCCACACACTCACTCCCACACACTCACTACTTGTCCAACCCATGCTGCCAGGCAGGGATAGCTTGAAGACCTTGGGGCTGTCAGGGATGTGAGAGGGCAGCCTGGGACATGTAGTGCCATGCCTTGTGGGGGAGGACTAGGAGCGTCCCGTTTAGCGGCTAGCCATGGGCGTCTCATCAGTGAAGGCTTGCAGCTGTGCCTTGATGAGGGCGCCCTGTCATCGCGGGGTGCAGGACACACACACACACACACACACACACACACACACACACTCACTCCCACACACTCACTCCCACACACTCACTACTTGTCCAACCCATGCTGCCAGGCAGGGATAGCTTGAAGACCTTGGGGCTGTCAGGGATGTGAGAGGGCAGCCTGGGACATGTAGTGCCATGCCTTGTGGGGGAGGACTAGGAGCGTCCCGTTTAGCGGCTAGCCATGGGCGTCTCATCAGTGAAGGCTTGCAGCTGTGCCTTGATGAGGGCGCCCTGTCATCGCGGGGTGCAGGACACACACACACACACACACACACACACACACACACACTCACTCCCACACACTCACTCCCACACACTCACTACTTGTCCAACCCATGCTGCCAGGCAGGGATAGCTTGAAGACCTTGGGGCTGTCAGGGATGTGAGAGGGCAGCCTGGGACATGTAGTGCCATGCCTTGTGGGGGAGGACTAGGAGCGTCCCGTTTAGCGGCTAGCCATGGGCGTCTCATCAGTGAAGGCTTGCAGCTGTGCCTTGATGAGGGCGCCCTGTCATCGCGGGGTGCAGGACACACACACACACACACACACACACACACACTCACTCCCACACACTCACTCCCACACACTCACTACTTGTCCAACCCATGCTGCCAGGCAGGGATAGCTTGAAGACCTTGGGGCTGTCAGGGATGTGAGAGGGCAGCCTGGGACATGTAGTGCCATGCCTTGTGGGGGAGGACTAGGAGCGTCCCGTTTAGCGGCTAGCCATGGGCGTCTCATCAGTGAAGGCTTGCAGCTGTGCCTTGATGAGGGCGCCCTGTCATCGCGGGGTGCAGGACACACACACACACACACACACACACACACACACACACTCACTCCCACACACTCACTCCCACACACTCACTACTTGTCCAACCCATGCTGCCAGGCAGGGATAGCTTGAAGACCTTGGGGCTGTCAGGGATGTGAGAGGGCAGCCTGGGACATGTAGTGCCATGCCTTGTGGGGGAGGACTAGGAGCGTCCCGTTTAGCGGCTAGCCATGGGCGTCTCATCAGTGAAGGCTTGCAGCTGTGCCTTGATGAGGGCGCCCTGTCATCGCGGGGTGCAGGACACACACACACACACACACACACACACACACTCACTCCCACACACTCACTCCCACACACTCACTACTTGTCCAACCCATGCTGCCAGGCAGGGATAGCTTGAAGACCTTGGGGCTGTCAGGGATGTGAGAGGGCAGCCTGGGACATGTAGTGCCATGCCTTGTGGGGGAGGACTAGGAGCGTCCCGTTTAGCGGCTAGCCATGGGCGTCTCATCAGTGAAGGCTTGCAGCTGTGCCTTGATGAGGGCGCCCTGTCATCGCGGGGTGCAGGACACACACACACACACACACACACACACACACACTCACTCCCACACACTCACTCCCACACACTCACTACTTGTCCAACCCATGCTGCCAGGCAGGGATAGCTTGAAGACCTTGGGGCTGTCAGGGATGTGAGAGGGCAGCCTGGGACATGTAGTGCCATGCCTTGTGGGGGAGGACTAGGAGCGTCCCGTTTAGCGGCTAGCCATGGGCGTCTCATCAGTGAAGGCTTGCAGCTGTGCCTTGATGAGGGCGCCCTGTCATCGCGGGGTGCAGGACACACACACACACACACACACACACACACTCACTCCCACACACTCACTCCCACACACTCACTACTTGTCCAACCCATGCTGCCAGGCAGGGATAGCTTGAAGACCTTGGGGCTGTCAGGGATGTGAGAGGGCAGCCTGGGACATGTAGTGCCATGCCTTGTGGGGGAGGACTAGGAGCGTCCCGTTTAGCGGCTAGCCATGGGCGTCTCATCAGTGAAGGCTTGCAGCTGTGCCTTGATGAGGGCGCCCTGTCATCGCGGGGTGCAGGACACACACACACACACACACACACACACACTCACTCCCACACACTCACTCCCACACACTCACTACTTGTCCAACCCATGCTGCCAGGCAGGGATAGCTTGAAGACCTTGGGGCTGTCAGGGATGTGAGAGGGCAGCCTGGGACATGTAGTGCCATGCCTTGTGGGGGAGGACTAGGAGCGTCCCGTTTAGCGGCTAGCCATGGGCGTCTCATCAGTGAAGGCTTGCAGCTGTGCCTTGATGAGGGCGCCCTGTCATCGCGGGGTGCAGGACACACACACACACACACACACACACACACTCACTCCCACACACTCACTCCCACACACTCACTACTTGTCCAACCCATGCTGCCAGGCAGGGATAGCTTGAAGACCTTGGGGCTGTCAGGGATGTGAGAGGGCAGCCTGGGACATGTAGTGCCATGCCTTGTGGGGGAGGACTAGGAGCGTCCCGTTTAGCGGCTAGCCATGGGCGTCTCATCAGTGAAGGCTTGCAGCTGTGCCTTGATGAGGGCGCCCTGTCATCGCGGGGTGCAGGACACACACACACACACACACACACACACACACACACTCACTCCCACACACTCACTCCCACACACTCACTACTTGTCCAACCCATGCTGCCAGGCAGGGATAGCTTGAAGACCTTGGGGCTGTCAGGGATGTGAGAGGGCAGCCTGGGACATGTAGTGCCATGCCTTGTGGGGGAGGACTAGGAGCGTCCCGTTTAGCGGCTAGCCATGGGCGTCTCATCAGTGAAGGCTTGCAGCTGTGCCTTGATGAGGGCGCCCTGTCATCGCGGGGTGCAGGACACACACACACACACACACACACACACTCACTCCCACACACTCACTCCCACACACTCACTACTTGTCCAACCCATGCTGCCAGGCAGGGATAGCTTGAAGACCTTGGGGCTGTCAGGGATGTGAGAGGGCAGCCTGGGACATGTAGTGCCATGCCTTGTGGGGGAGGACTAGGAGCGTCCCGTTTAGCGGCTAGCCATGGGCGTCTCATCAGTGAAGGCTTGCAGCTGTGCCTTGATGAGGGCGCCCTGTCATCGCGGGGTGCAGGACACACACACACACACACACACACACACACACACTCACTCCCACACACTCACTCCCACACACTCACTACTTGTCCAACCCATGCTGCCAGGCAGGGATAGCTTGAAGACCTTGGGGCTGTCAGGGATGTGAGAGGGCAGCCTGGGACATGTAGTGCCATGCCTTGTGGGGGAGGACTAGGAGCGTCCCGTTTAGCGGCTAGCCATGGGCGTCTCATCAGTGAAGGCTTGCAGCTGTGCCTTGATGAGGGCGCCCTGTCATCGCGGGGTGCAGGACACACACACACACACACACACACACACACACACACTCACTCCCACACACTCACTCCCACACACTCACTACTTGTCCAACCCATGCTGCCAGGCAGGGATAGCTTGAAGACCTTGGGGCTGTCAGGGATGTGAGAGGGCAGCCTGGGACATGTAGTGCCATGCCTTGTGGGGGAGGACTAGGAGCGTCCCGTTTAGCGGCTAGCCATGGGCGTCTCATCAGTGAAGGCTTGCAGCTGTGCCTTGATGAGGGCGCCCTGTCATCGCGGGGTGCAGGACACACACACACACACACACACACACACACACACACACTCACTCCCACACACTCACTCCCACACACTCACTACTTGTCCAACCCATGCTGCCAGGCAGGGATAGCTTGAAGACCTTGGGGCTGTCAGGGATGTGAGAGGGCAGCCTGGGACATGTAGTGCCATGCCTTGTGGGGGAGGACTAGGAGCGTCCCGTTTAGCGGCTAGCCATGGGCGTCTCATCAGTGAAGGCTTGCAGCTGTGCCTTGATGAGGGCGCCCTGTCATCGCGGGGTGCAGGACACACACACACACACACACACACACACACACACTCACTCCCACACACTCACTCCCACACACTCACTACTTGTCCAACCCATGCTGCCAGGCAGGGATAGCTTGAAGACCTTGGGGCTGTCAGGGATGTGAGAGGGCAGCCTGGGACATGTAGTGCCATGCCTTGTGGGGGAGGACTAGGAGCGTCCCGTTTAGCGGCTAGCCATGGGCGTCTCATCAGTGAAGGCTTGCAGCTGTGCCTTGATGAGGGCGCCCTGTCATCGCGGGGTGCAGGACACACACACACACACACACACACACACACACACTCACTCCCACACACTCACTCCCACACACTCACTACTTGTCCAACCCATGCTGCCAGGCAGGGATAGCTTGAAGACCTTGGGGCTGTCAGGGATGTGAGAGGGCAGCCTGGGACATGTAGTGCCATGCCTTGTGGGGGAGGACTAGGAGCGTCCCGTTTAGCGGCTAGCCATGGGCGTCTCATCAGTGAAGGCTTGCAGCTGTGCCTTGATGAGGGCGCCCTGTCATCGCGGGGTGCAGGACACACACACACACACACACACACACACACACACACACTCACTCCCACACACTCACTCCCACACACTCACTACTTGTCCAACCCATGCTGCCAGGCAGGGATAGCTTGAAGACCTTGGGGCTGTCAGGGATGTGAGAGGGCAGCCTGGGACATGTAGTGCCATGCCTTGTGGGGGAGGACTAGGAGCGTCCCGTTTAGCGGCTAGCCATGGGCGTCTCATCAGTGAAGGCTTGCAGCTGTGCCTTGATGAGGGCGCCCTGTCATCGCGGGGTGCAGGACACACACACACACACACACACACACACACACACACACACACACACACACACACACACACACTCAATAGCTTTGTTAATGTCGATACGTTAAATTTCTAACATTTACCTGTCGACCTATTAACTGTCTAGCTTTATTTAAGTCGATGTTCTAAGAGTCGACCTTTTATTTGTCGATCTAATATCTGTCTACCTTTGTTAATTTCGATATGTTAAATTTCTAACATTTACCTGTCGACCTATTAACTGTCTAGCTTAATTTAAGTCGATGTTCTAAGAGTCGACCTTTTATTTGTCGATCTAATATCTGTCTAGCTTTGTTAATTTCGATATGTTAAATTTCTAACATTTACCTGTCGACCTATTAACTGTCTAGCTTAATTTAAGTCGATGCTATAATCGTTCGATCTTTTAGTTGTCATACTATTTATATTGTCGGACTTCTCAATGTCGATATATGTTCCGTCTAGGATGCGTATGCCGAACACAATGGTATGTCTAACTTTATGAATCGATTAGTTACACGTCGTACTAATGTGTTTGTCGACTAAAATGACATCGACTTTAAACCCAAGTCTACCTTGTACATGTCGACCTAAACAGTCTGTCTATCTAGCGCTGCCGATCAAAGTGCTGTCTGCAAACACTACATCGATACCGCGTCCCAGACCCGTAAAATGCACAGCGCTGACAGGCAGGCGGCTTTACAGAGGAGGATTTGCCCAAATAGTCCCAGGATCAGCTCAGCATGTGAAGATGGCGCACAAACGCTGACAGGGGGTGAGGGACAGAGGCGTATCTAGGGTAGGGTGAGTGGGGCACGTGCCCTGGGCGCCTTGGCAGGCCCAGGAGAGGGGGGCGCCACCGGCGGCCAGGGCATCATGCCCCACTCGCCCCCGTCAACCCGAAATGTGAGGGGAGGAGAGAGTACTGTCTCTCCCCTCACCGCCACTGAAAGCCCTAGCAGCGCTGCTGTGTCTGGTCTCCGGCATTAGCCAATCAGAGCTTGCGGACCGGCTCCTGATTGGCTGCCGGTCCGCGAGCTCTGATTGGCTAGCAAACCGGTGCCAGACAGCCGCAGGAGACCTGGAGCGGTGAGGGGAAGGAGAGGCGCTGCGCTCTCCTCCCCTCACATATCAACAACAAGCGACCGGTGAGTGACTGGGGGGGGGGGAGGTGGCACAGTGGGGTATGTATCTGGCACCGAATGGGGCATGTAACTGGCACTGAGTGGGGCCTACCACTGTGGGGCATGTAACTGGCACTGTGGGGCATGTAACTGGCAGTGTGGGGCAATGTAACTGGCACTGTGGGGCATGTATCTGGCACTGTGGGGCAATGTTACTGGCACTGTGGGGCAATGTAACTGGCACTGTGGGGCATGTAACTGGCACTGTGGGGCAATGTAACTGGCACTGTGGGGCATGTATCTGGCACTGTGGGGCAATGTAACTGGCACTGTGGGGCAATGTATCTGGCACTGTGGGGCAATGTAACTGGCACTGTGGGGCAATGTAACTGGCACTGTGGGGCATGTATCTGGCACTGTGGGGTAATGTAACTGGCACTTTGGGGCAATGTAACTGGCACTGTGGGGCAATGTAACTGGCACTGTGGGGCATGTATCTGACACTGAGTGGGGCATGTATCTGGCACTGTGGGGCAATGTATCCGGCACTGTGGGGCATGTATCCGGCACTGTGGGGCATGTATCCGGCACTGTGGGGCAATGTAACTGGCACTGTGGGGCAATGTAACTGGCACTGTGGGGCATGTATCTGGCACAGTGGGGCATGTATCTGGCACTGTGGGGCAATGTAACTGGCACTGTGGGGCAATGTAACTGGCACTGTGGGGCATGTATCTGGCACTGAGTGGGGCATGTATCTGGCACTGTGGGCCAATGTATCTGGCACTGTGGGGCATGTATCCGGCACTGTGGGGCATTGTATCTGGCACTGTGGGGCAATGTAACTGGCACTGTGGGCCATTTTCAGTGGCCAAACCCCTTCTGGAACGTGGCCACATCCCTTCTGGAGCGTGGCCACGCCCATTTTTTCGGCGCACGCACATGCTTCTTTTTGTGTATGTTTTTTTTTTGGGGGGGCGCCATTTTCCATCTTGCCCTGGGCTCCGAAAACCCTAGCTACGCCTCTGGTGAGGGAGAGAGAGATATGCAGCTTCAGGGCGGGAACATTTACTCTAAATAGCGCCCTGGGGCTGGGAGAGGGGCTACAGGTCAGAGCCTTATCCCCTTGCTGGACTTCGCCACCGGGTACTGTGGGACATAGACAAACGTTTTTTTAGTAAAACCGACCTGTGCCCTTGCCCTGGTGGTCTAGTTGGGTCCCTGTACTGCCACAGTGTCCACGCCAGCGCACGCAGCCAGCCTCACACCGGCCGCGCCGGATCGCGATTTCTAGCAGGTCCCGCCTGGGGTACCCAGTTACCTCCTCCCGAAATGCGGCCACGTGATCCTGGAGAGCAGCGGTGGTGGGTGTGTGCCTGACTGAAGAAAACCGGAGCCTCCGCTGTAAGTACCCGGCAACCAGGGCGTGGGAGTATACAGCGCCGCTGGGGGAGGTGATGGAGCTGCAGCAGGAGATGTCTGACTGACATCTAACACTAACAGTGTCTCTGCTGCAGCCCTTAAAGTCTTCAAAATTCACTTAAAAAAGCTCTTCTGAGGGCTGTTCCAGGCACACTGCAGGCACCAACTACAAAACTGAGATCCTGTGCACGGAGGTGGGGTTATAGAGGAGGCGGCGCTATGCATTCTGGGAACAGTCAAAGCTTTTAGCCTGTTGGTGCCTCAGATCAAGATCCTACTCTACACCTGATGTTATTCCCTGTGGAACCGCAGCAGAAATTTTATTTTTGCTGTATGAATGACTGAAGGGTAGAAATGTTTTTCGCCAATGTATAAGCAATGACAATATATCTGAGATTGTCAAAGTTCTCATTTTCCACTTGCAATGTGAGCCCAGGAGGAATGTGATGAAAACAAAAAACTGGTCTTTTCTCAATACTACCTATGCGTGTCATTTGCATGTGGAATAGCATGTTGTGGCCACAACTTTTAGTTTGTTACTACCTAAAACATCAACCTCTGAGACTAATTCAGATCTGATCGGTGCGCTGCGTTTTTTGCTGCCCTGCGATCAGATAGTCGTAACCTACAGGGGAGGGTAAAATCGCTGTGCAAGTGTGCGTTCCTTTGTGTTGTAGAGCTGCACAAAAATCAGTTTGTGCAGTCTCTGCACAGCCCAGGACTTACTCTTCTAGTGCGATTGAATCCTGCTAATCAGACACCATCCCTGAAAACGCTTGGGCACGCCTGCGTTTTTCCGGACTCTCCCTGAAAACGGTCAGTTGCCACCCACAAATGGCCTCTTCCTATCAATCACCTTGCTAACGGCCGTGTGAATGGATCCTTCGCATCAACCCGGTCGATGACCGCCGATGACCGTTGTAGCCGTCCGACACGCCTGCGCATTGCAGTGCATACGCATGCACACTTCAGATCTGATCGCCCACTGTGCGAAAATGCAACCTTGCAATCAGATCTGAATTAGGCCCTCTATCTGTGTTTTAACCTTAACTGTTCCAGTTCCCGTCATCCCCATTGCTTATCTGTATGGAGCAGCATTGGTGCCACAGATTTCATAGCATACAGATATGTCATTTATGATAAAGGAACAATGTGTGGATTCTGGCGCAATACAGTGTCAGCCCAATCTAAATCCCCTAATAATCCGCCCAAAACAGATACAATAACAAGACAATATAACACAAGGTGAGGCTAGATCAAAGACGCCACTGAAAACAATATAAGGTAACCTACTCTAAGGTGGAAGGGATCGATCAAAGGCGCCACTGAAAACAATATAAGGTAACCAACTCTAAGGTGGAAGGGATAGATCAAAGGTGCCACTGAAACCAATATAAGGTAACCAACTCTAAGGTGGAAGGAATAGGACAAATTCGCCACTAAAAACAATATAATGTAACCAACTCTAAGGTGGAAGGGATAAATCTTTCAAAAGACAAATATATATCATTTGTATCCCTGGGAATTCTTCAAATCTTTGTTTTTGTAGTCAATGTCACAAGTCCACAGATTCACATGAAAAGAGAAAAATTAAATGCAATGGGTGGTATAGTTTTAAACTTATGTACCAGTCTCGTGAATGTCCGGAAATGGAGCCCTAACGTGGTATACTTCTTGATAGATGACAGGGATAGAAACTCGCCACTACTTTGCAACAATGGAAGCTGTACCGAAACTCACATAGAGAATAATAGAAACATTTACATAACGGTATATTTAAACTTCACACCTGCATCATATGCAATAAAGGTATTCTGTTCAAAATGTGTGTACCCAACTCACAGCACAGCCGGCACAGCAGCACGCACCTGCATGTATGCTGTAAAAAACGAGTTTTATGGTAAGAACTTACCCTTGTTAAAACTCTTTCTGCGAGGTACACTGGGCTCCACAAGGAATGGACAATGGTGTAGAGTAGGATCTTGATACGAGGCACCAACAGGCTCAAAGCTTTGACTGTTCCCAGAATGCATAGCACTGCCTCCTATATCACCCCGCCTCCCTGCACAGGAGCTCAGTTTTTAGTTAACCAGTCCAATGCAGTAGCAGGAAAAGAGACGACAACGGTTAGTAGCCACAACACCGCATTCTCACGACAGGAGACGTGTCAGCGGCTAATGCCATACCAACCCAAAGTAGGCTAAGTGCGTCAGGGTGGGCGCCTTGTGGAGCCCAATGTACCTCGCAGAAAGAGTTTTAACAAGGGTAAGTTCTTACCATAAAACTCGTTTTCTGCTGCGGGGTACACTGGGCTCCACAAGGAATGGACAATGGGGATGTCCTAAAGCAGTTCCTTATGGGAGGGGACGAACTGTAGAGGGCACAAGAACCCGGAGTCCAAAGGAAGCATCCTGGGAAGCGGCAGTATCGAAGGCATAGAACCTTATGAACGTGTTCACAGAGGACCACGTAACCGCCTTGCACAATTGTTCAAGGGTCATACCATGTAGGGCCGCCCAAGAAGGTCCAACAGACCGAGTAGAATGGGCCTTAATGTGATCAGGAGCAGAGAGACCAGCCGCCTTCACATAAGCATGTGCAATCACCATTCTAATCCATCTGGCCAGAGTTTGCTTGTGGGCAGGCCAGCCCCGTTTGTGAAACCCAAACACAACAAAAAGAGAATCAGATTTCCTAAAAGAAGCAGTTCTCTTCACATAGATACGGAGAGCCCGTACCACATCCAAAGACCGCTCTTTGGGAGACAGATGAGGAGAAACAAGGGCCAGAAATACAATCTCCTGATTAAGGTGGAACGAAGAAAACCACCTTAGGTAGATTGCCGGGACGAGTCCAAAGAACCGCCCGGTCACGGTGAAATATCAGATATGGGGAACTACAGGACAAGGCACCCAGATCTGACACTCTTCTAGCTGAAGCAATAGCCAGCAGAAACACCACCTTAAGGGAAAGCCACTTAAGGTCAGCTGAACCAAGAGGTTCAAACGGAGACTCTTGTAACGCCTCCAAAACCACCGACAAGTCCCAAGGAGCCACAGGTGGGACATAGGGAGGTTGGATATGCAACACGCCCTGAGTAAAGGTATGCACATCAGGTAAGGTCGCAATTTTTCTCTGAAACCACACTGACAAGGCAGATATTTGAACCTTGAGGGAGGCCAGACGCAGGCCTAAGTCCAGGTCCTGCTGAAGAAAAGCCAATAACTTGGCTATACTAAACTTGGAAGCGTCATAATCGTTAGATGCGCACCAAACAAAGTAAGAATGCCAGACCCTATAGTAAATCCGAGCCGAAGCTGGTTTCCGGGCCCGCAACATAGTTTGAGTGACCGCCTCAGAAAACCCTTTAGCCCTTAAGACGGAAGCTTCAAGAGCCACGCCGTCAAAGACAGCCGGGCTAGGTCCTGGTAGACACAGGGGCCCTGAACGAGGAGGTCTGGGCATTGTGGAAGTAGAATTCGCTCTGACGATAGGCCTTGCAGGTCTGAGAACCAGTGCCGTCTGGGCCACACTGGAGCTATGAGAAACAGAATTCCTTTTTCTTGCTTGAACTTCCGAATTACCCTGGGCAGGAGTGACACTGGAGGGAACACGTACGGCAGCCGAAACCTCCACGGTACCGCCAGCGCATCCACGAATGCTGCTTGAGGATCCCTTGTCCTTGCTCCGAAGACCGGAACCTTGTGATTGTGTCGAGACGCCATCAGATCTACGTCTGGAAGGCCCCACCTCTCCACTAGGAGTTGAAACACTTCTGGATGGTGGCCCCGCTCGCCGGCATGCACATCCTGATGACTGAGAAAGTCCGCTTCCCAATTCAGGACTCCCGGAATGAATATTGCCGATATGGCCGGTAGATGGCGTTCTGCCCACTGTAGAATCCGTGAGACTTCATTCATTGCTAGGCGGCTTTGAGTGCCGCCCTGATGATTTATGTAAGCCACTGTCGTGGCGTTGTCCGACTGTACCTGAATAGGACGGTTCTGAATTAAATGCTGGGCTAGGTTCAAGGCATTGAAGACCGCCCGCAACTCCAGAATATTGATAGAGAGGAGGGACTCCTCCTTGGTCCACCGCCCCTGAAGGGAGTGTTGCTCCAGCACCGCACCCCAACCTCTTAGACTGGCATCTGTCGTCAACAGGACGCAGTCGGATATCCAGAACAGACGGCCCCTGCACAGTTGTTGGTCCCGGAGCCACCAGAGCAGCGACAGATGGACCTCCGGAGTCAATGAGATCATTTGAGACCTGATCCGGTGAGGCAGGAAGTCCCATTTGGCTAGAATCAGCCTCTGGAGAGGGCGAGAGTGAAATTGAGCGTACTCCACCATGTCGAATGCTGACATCATGAGGCCCAGCACCTGCATCGCCGAATGTATCGACACTTGCGGACACGATAGGAAGCAACGAATCCTGTCCTGAAGTTTCAGGACTTTCTCCTGAGACAGGAACAACCGCTGGTTGTGAGTGTCCAATAGTGCTCCCAGATGCACCATGCTCTGAGCAGGGATCAGGGATGACTTCTTCCAGTTGATGAGCCACCCGTGGGCTTGCAGAAACCGGACCGTCACATCTAGATGACGCAGGAGAAGTTCTGGGAAATTTGCCAGGATTAACAAGTCGTCCAAATATGGCAGTATCCTGACCTCTTGATGGCGGAGTAAAACCGTCATCACCGCCATGACTTTTGTAAAGACTCGCGGAGCCGTTATTAAACTAAAAGGTAACGCCCGAAACTGGTAATGGCAGTTGCCAATCGCAAATCTCAGGTATTGCTGATGAGACACTGCTATAGGAATATGCAGGTAAGCATCCTGTATATCCAGGGAGACCATGAAGTCCCCAGGTTCCAAGGCCAGAACTATACAGCGAAGGGTTTCCATCCGGAACTTGGAAACCTTCACAAACCTGTTCAATGCCTTGAGGTTGAGAATGGGCCGGGAGGACCCATTAGGTTTCGGGACTAGAAACAGCGGAGAATAGCACCCCCGGCCCCTCTGCGCAAGAGGCACCTGTACTACGACTCCTGTATCCAGGAGGGTCTGTACCACCGAATGTAGAGTATTTGCCTTTGTATTGTCCAACGGGATATCTGTCTGGCAAAATCGATGAGGGGGTCGGTTTTTGAAGGCTATGGCGTAACCTCGAGTGACGACTTCCCGTACCCAGGCATCTGAAGTGGTCTTCAACCATTCCTGGGTATACCCTAGAAGCCGGCCCCCCACCCTGGGATCCCCCAGAGGGAGGCCCGCCCCATCATGTGGCAGGCTTATATGTCTTGGAAGCTGGCTGATGGGCCGCCCAGGCTCTTTTGGGCTTAGGCTTACCAGGTTTGGAAGTGCGGGCCTGTTTGTTGTACGCCTGACCTTTTGCTTTACCTGATGGACGCAAGGGGCGAAAGGAAGTACCTTTAGCCTTTGACACAGAAGGAGCAGTACTTGGCAGACAGGCAGTTTTGGCAGCAGCCAAGTCAGCCACAATCTTACTTAAATCCTCCCCAAACAGAATATCTCCCTTAAAAGGGAGTACTTCCAGGGTTTTTCTACAGACCAGGATCTCAGCCACAATATCCGGCGAGCCAGGACTGACGTAGTAGAAGCCTTGGCTGCCAGGATACCGGCATCAGAAGCCGCCTCTTTAATATAACGAGAAGCTGTGACAATATAAGACAAGCATTGTCTAGCATGGTCAGAGGAGATTTTAGCATCTAACTCCAAGGCCCATGCTTCAGTGGCCTCTGCAGCCCAAGTAGCTGCAATAGTGGGCCTTTGTGGAGCACCCGTGAGGGTATAGATCGCTTTCAGACAACCCTCCACACGTTTATCCGTAGGCTCTTTTAGAGACGTGACGTGGTGACCGGTAGAGCTGAGGAAACCACCATCCTAGCCACATGTGAGTCCACTGGAGGAGGCGTTTCCCAATTCTTAGACAGCTCCGGCGCGAGGGGATAGCGAGCCAGCATCTTCTTTTGAGGCACAAACTTCGTACCCGGGTTTTCCCAGGGTTCCTGACGTAGATCAATTAGGTGGTCAGAGTGAGGTAAAACTTGTTTAATCACCTTCTGATGCTTGAAACTATCTGGTTTCTTAGGAGGAACAGATGGCTCGGGATCAACCGTAATCTGTAAAATTAACTTAATAGCCTCCAAAAGATCAGGAACATCCACATGTGAACCACCCTCCCCATCAGCCGTATCTGAGTCAGAAGCTGTGGGGTCAGTGTAAGTGCCGTCTTCATCCGACGAGGTGTCAGTGACAGCAGTGGATTGTGAGGAGACAAGCGCTCGCTTAGAGGACCCCTTGGACGTAGGCGAGCGACGGTCAGACTTTTTAGTAGTCAGGGACTAGTTCAACTTCTTTATTTGAGCAGATAAATCGTCCGCTCACGGCGGGTTAGCTGCAGGGACCACAAACGGTTGTACCGGCATTGGGGGTCCCATAGGGGGTGTTAGTTTATGAACTAGCGTATGCAGAAGCGTGGAAAAAGCAGCCCATGGCGGGTCATTATTTGCCCCCGTTGCCACAGTCCCACTGGGGGGCAAGGAGCCCCCAGAACTAGAGCCCAAAGCTGCTATATTCTCCTCATAGGTATCTGCGGCTTCACCAACACCGGCAGTGTGTTCAGCCCCAGAACTGTTACCCTCAGAAGCAGACATGATATAACTTGCAGTATCAGGTAACACAGTACAATTTGTCAGCAGCACAATACCTCTAGCCCAAACCCCTGCGCAGTGTAGTCAGCACCAGCAGAGATAAAGGAGAGATATTGTGACTAAATCACATAGAAAAATATGTAATACAGTATATCTTTGTGAAAATCCTATATTAGATAAAACCTGACGCACCAAGCCCCCTCAGGTTATAGAATATAGGGATAGCAAGTTGAGTGAAAGACACGAAATGGACACCACTCAGCTATCAAATGCACACACAAATAGTCACAGTTTGTACAATGCAGAGGTTATTACTAACAATAATACTGCACTGGACTAGCTTACACAGCTATATAACAATAGATATAACAGTACACAGTAAGAACTGGATGTATATCACAGGGTAATTGTACTAGGAAACCCTGACTAAATGCACTCTTTCTTAACTAACACTGACTAAAAAAGGCAGGTAGAATACTTAAGTGTCTTGTAAAGTCACAGCACTGACAACCAGGTGGCTTTACATAGGAGGATTTGCCCAAGCATTTCCAGGAACAGTGAGCTGAGAGATAATGGTGCTGCAGACACTGCCAGGGAGTGAGGGAGAGACAGATATGCAGCTCCAGGGCGGGAACATTTGCAGAAAATGGCGCCCTGGAGCTGGGGGATTGGCTTCAGGTCCAAGCTCTACCCCCCTGCTGGCAAAACCACCGGGTACTGCGGGCTCTAATAAAACGGTTTATAGAGAAAACCTGACCTGTCCCATGCCCTGGTGATCTAGTGGGATCGCCTGTACTGCCACAGTGTCCACCGCCAGCGCGCGCGGCCCGCCTCCCACTGACCGCGCCGGATTGCGGAAAAGACCGGGTCCCGCAAGCGGGACCCACTTACCACCTCCCGAAGCACGGCCACGCGATCCCGGAGAGCCCCCGTCGTGTGTGCCTGACAAGAAGAAAACCGGAGCCTCCTGCTGTAGTTATCCGGCAACCAGGGCTCAGGAGTGTACAGCGCCGCTGGGGAGAGCCGGAGCTGCAGCAGTGAATGTCCACTGACATGTAACACTGCTGCTGCCCTTGATGTCTTCACTTTTTTCCTCAGAAAAAAAGCTCTTCTTAGGGCTGCCTGGAGCAGCCCCTCTGTTAAGTGCCTGCTACTGCAGCACCAACTACAAAACTGAGATCCTGTGCTGGGAGGCGGGGTGATATAGGAGGCGGCGCTATGCATTCTGGGAACAGTCAAAGCTTTGAGCCTGTTGGTGCCTCGGATCAAGATCCTACTCTACACTATTGTCCATTCCTTGTGGAGCCCAGTGTACCTCGCAGCAGAAAAGTGCCTGCTGGTATTCACAGCACTCGCACCCACAATTCATAGGATTGCATGGTGTGAATGGTGCACCAGCATGGCGTACTGTGCCAGGAGTGTATGTGGCAATTTGCATGCCACAAGGCGCATGCACATCTGCCACAGAGCCATTATCAATGCAAGAGGACACATCTGTATGATATCATGTAACTGGCATAACTGACATACAATCAAACAGATAAGATATAGGGACTCTTGATTAAAATAACACATTCATCGATATAAATAACAGGACTAATTGCATGTCATTTATTACATTTATCATCCGTCATGACAAAGGACATACTAGGTACAGTAGATGGATAGTTGACAGACACTGGTCATTACATGATCATGTAATAATAATAATAATAATAATAATAAATTCATTTATATAGCGCTCTTTCTCAAATAGGATTCAAGTAGAGAGAGCATGATAAAAGGAGTGAATAGATTTGGGTAGATGAGTACTAAGTGATGTAGAAGTACAGAGTGATGGAGCAGTTACTAGCATGATGGTGTGGTGGAAGTATCTGAGTACTAGCAGATATAAGGTAGGATGGAAAGTAAGGAACTCATGTAGTGGTGCGGTGACCTGAGTTCTTATGTGAGCACTGAGGGATGGAGGCCAGGGGAAGGCTTCTGGAGAAATTTTAGTTTGATGGATGAAAAAAGCAAATAACGATGTTGGTAACAATGATGTTGCTCTGGACCATGTGGAGTTGGAGGATGAAGATGTTCACCATGTTGGTTCAGGAGTTGGTGGATAATGGTGAGGATATTATCAGGTGTTGAGATACTTGCCTGGAAGCATAATATAGGCTGGACCATTACTGCTGAAGGAGATCCAGGAAAGATCACTGGTGGAGATGAGTGGAAAGCAACAAGATGCCGCATGTAATGCCAGAGAACATTATCATCTCAGACTACAGCAGAAAAGCCTCTTGTTAAATAGGCCATAACACACTATTTAGGGTAGGCCTGTCTGTACCCATGCCAGTGGTAAAGCGGGCCTACATGTACCTGTAGAGGATTACAGGTGCTCTAGTATTTACCTGTAATGGGTGGTCGGTTCATCAGAAGAAACCTGGGTGGGTGGCTATTAGCAATAGGAGACAGTGGACAGCTATGATCTAGAACAGCATGGTATACCAAACACTGGAGAAACTTGCGCTGTTTGACATTACAGGAGGCATCATGGTGTATGAGAACCCAACGGAATTGGGAAAAATATGGCAATATAGTTTTGATGATGGTGGATTTGCAGCCCCCTTGGTGGAAACAGCTCCTACATGTGACTGCATCTTTCATCCATCAGAAGCATTTTATCTTTCTGCTATACATTATATTACATTGTATCATTGAACTAGCAGGAAGGCTGGAGCAAAGAAAGATAAATAAGCTATTAGCAGCACTATCTAGACACTTCTGATTGTTTTTTATTTATAATAAATTTGCAAAAATCTCCACAAAAACTTTTTTTCACTTTGTCATTATGGGATATTGTGTGTAGAATTTTGAGGGAAAAATTAATTTATTCCATTTCAGAAAAAGGCTGTAACATAACAAAATGTGGAAAAAGTGAAGCGTTGGGAATACTTTCCAGATGCACTGTATAGCTGCCACAAGCAGACTCCTGGGCTATTGATCCGGTGTTTAAAGACTACTGTGAAATAGTGAATACTCACCTTATCCCCCAATTACATATATAAAAGAAGAGTAAAAAATATCATTCACTAATAAAGCATGTGCAGCGATAGCAACTAAAATATTCTCTGCAAAAAGGCACACATTATATCTATCCAGTATTAGGCCCTTATCCAGTGTAAAGTGAATGTAAATATTAATTTAAACTGGCAATATATTGATTTGAAATGTAAAAAGTAATGCGGATTCATAAAAATCCATGCATATTACTTATTTAATTCTACATACTGTGCAAAAATGCATGCCATATTTAGAATACCAAGCATGGAATGTACATAGTCTTGCAGCTACACTTTTCATTTTCTTATATATATATATATATACAGGTTGAGTATCCCTTATCCAAAATGCTTGGGACCAGAGGTATTTTGGATATCGGATTTTTCCGTATTTTGGAATAATTAGATACCATAATGAGATCTTATGATGATGGGACCTAAATCTAAGCACAGAATACATTTATGTTACATATACACCTTATACACACAGCCTGAAGGTCATTTTAGCCAATATTTTTTATAACTTTGTGCGTTAAACAAAGTGTGTGTACATTCACACATTTCATTTATGTTTCATATACACCTTATATACACAGCCTGAAGGTCATTTAATACAATATTAATAACTTTGTATATTAAACAAAGTTTGTGTACATTGAGCCATCAAAAAACAAAGGTTTCACTTTCTCACTCTCACTGAAAAAAGTCTGTATTTCGGAATATTCCGTATATCGTAATATTTGGATATGGGATACTCAACCTGTATATATATATATATATATATATATATATATATATATATATATATATATATATATATATATTTATTTTTCATTTTCAAACTGCTGTAATCCAACAATGTGCTAGACCCATGGTCTGTGAATGCTATGAGACTCCTTTATAATTGAAGTTCATCCCTTGCAAGGATTCGTGTTAATGGGTCCCTGAGACGGGCTGACTGGCTCAGAAATAGATAAATCAGGGCAAGCATAGGCCTGAAGAACTAGCGGAGATCCTATTCTCAGTCACACTACCAACAGCTGGGACGCGACAGACATGCTCAAGTATAATTCCTTTTTTTTTTTTAAGTAAAAGGGAGAAAATAGTGAGAAGACAGAGAAAGATGATGGTGCTGAAGGAGATTCCAAGTGCACCTACTGAATATAGTAACTGCTAATTAGAGACAGAAGTGACTTGTATAGCAGTTTGTCCTTCATAGTAATAAGTTACTGCAGAGGAATGTCTGCATAGTGCTGCAGTGTGTTAACTCGTTCCTTGGCAACCAGTTGTAAATAGGCATCCAATTATTATTATTATTATTTTTATTTTTTTATCATCATCATCATCATCATCATCATCATCATCATCATCATCATCATCGAGGATTTGTAAGGTGTCACAATCTCCACAGTGCTGAACAGTGAGGAATGCAGGGCTTAAATAAAGCATTAGCATACACTATACACAGAATAAATGCAAAGGTGAAAGAAAGCAAAGGTAGGGACGATATTGCCTGTGGCAGAGTTTATAATCTAATCTTGCTGTTTAAAATCACTTGTTTTACAACTTCAAGTGTTAAAATATACACCACAATGTAGCAATCTATAAATTGCAGGTGACATTATCCTCTTATAACTTAAGAATCAAAACTGAAGAACTACACAAGCTCAAGCACGTATGGCGTCTATAATGTGTGATCATGCTTCCCCACTGGGGCTGATAGTGTGGGGTGTACAAGCCCACATAGCATTTCCACACCCACACAGCACTCATCATACCTCTGCAGCCTCTCAAAATATCTTCCTGATCATTTTCAACCCCAGGCAAATTTTGCCATTAACCCGGCCCATAAAATCTGCTAATCAGCAACTTCAATTCCTACATTTACTGATGTCAATTCAGTACAATAATGTCAAATGTTAATTTGCTGAAGACTTAACTTATTTAAAAAAAAAAAAAATCTAATTGTATATTAGAAAAAAACTGTTAATAGAACTTTGATTGTGCTTAGAACTGTAAATGTTTAGCCCATACACTCATACATATCTCAATCATTACAATCAGTAACGTTAACATGTCATTTGGAGTAGGACCTTAGGGTTTTCGAATCTGGTATTTAGCACCAAAGATTAATGTCCAGATTTATCAAGCCTTGGAGAGTAATAAATAGTACCAACCAATCAACTCCTAACTGTCATTTTTTCAAACATAGCCTGCAACATGGCAGTTAGGAGCTGATTGTCTGGTACTTTATTACTGTGCTATTTATCACTCTACAATGCTTGATAAATGGGCCCCTAAGATTGTAAATATAATATGAATAAAAATTCACTAGTAAATACCATGCAATAACTGACACAGGGATTTAGATGAGAGTGTGACTGGGATGGTACGCCTGTCAAACCGTAATGCAGGTGTCCTAAGGCGAGCTCAGGACACCTTTGCAATGCATGGGGTTATATAAGAGCATATTACAGAATATCAGAAGATGTGTGGGCAATTATGTCCTTAAATTCTCCAAATACTGTAATGTCAAGGCTGTATTTGATCTCCTCACTAACAGCTTATAATAGTAAGTATACAGTAGTTGCTGTGTGAATCTTTTCGCCTACATGTTACTGTGTTTAATTGTGAAACATTGTATCAAAAATGTCTATTTGCTTATTTGTTACAACAATAAAAGCAAAGGGAAATTTTTCCAGGAGTAAACAAAAATTGTCTTATTATCTGAAATGATTCTACAAAACGAGACAATTTCGGAGAAAAGGTCATAACGGACTATGTAGAAAATGATCAGATAATGGCTCCCTCATCAGATGAAGTGTGATTATATTGTGTATGTCCTGCTGTAAATGTGCTTATACTTTTCCTCTGTGGCCACCACTGATGGCCTCTGACCCTACTGTATCAAGCCTAATTCTTCATTTGTATAGCAGTAAGAGAAAATAAATAACACAGTAAACTTCAGAGTGCATTTCACTGTGATATCTTTATCTGCGGCTACCAGGTGCAGCTCTTGCCACTGCACTGCCTACCCTCCCGAGCCCCGGCTCCCCGAGTCCCAGCTCAGTTTGAATGCTCCCCCTCCTCCCCGTCATTACTACTCCACTCGGGGGTGGAGTTTTGTGCAATGATGCTTTGCGTCGTGATGAAACTACGCAAACGTGTCATTATACAAAACTCCACCCCCGAGCAGAGTACTGATGATTGGGAGGAGGGGCAGCCACCCGGGAAGCCAGCAAGCTAGTAGGAGGAACGAGAGGTGGGCCGGCATGGGCCGAAGAGCGGGAAGCAGGATGGAAGAGGACCACTGCAAATGTAAGTATAACTTTCTCTCTCTCACTCTCTCTTTCTTTGTAGAAGGGGACTCTGCCTGCTATAATGTGTAAAATGGGGACACTTGCCTGCCGTACTGTGTAAAATGGGGACACCTGCCTGCCGTAATGTGTAAAATGGGGACTCTTGCCTGCCGTAATGTGTAAAATGGGGACACTTGCCTGCCGTAATGTGTAAAATGGGGACACTTGCCTGCCGTAATGTGTACATTGGGGACACTGGCCTGCCGTAATGTGTAAAATGCGGACACTTGCCTGAAGTAATGTGTACGTTGGGGACACTGGCCTGCCGTAATGTGTAAAATGGGGACACTTGCCTGCCGTAATGTTTAAAATGGGGACACTTGCCTGCCGTAATGTGTAAAATGGGGACACTTGCCTGCCGTAATGTGTAAAATGGGGACACTTGCCTGCCATAATGTGTAAAATGGGGATTTAATGTATCAAGGGCATTGCAGTGTGTGGCATAATATGGCGCAGGAGGCATTACTGTGTGGGGCATAATATGTTTTGTTTTTTGTTTTTGCTATGATAGCCCTGATCTGTTGGTGCAGGGATCAAAAACTGAGGTTTAAGGTAGTCCTTTAAGATGAGGCCACGCCCATTTTAATGAGGCCACGCCCTTGCCGGGAGTGCACGGACATTTTTTTTTATATTTATATGTGGGGGGGGGGGGGGGGGGGGGGCACTGTCGTAACTCAAGGCGAGTGGGATACATAATTACCAGGGCCCCACCTGGCCCTTGATGATTGCTAGGCCCTCATGTCACTGCAATATCTATTTTACAACCATATAAATACAAATTTTGTGTAAAAATATAAATACAATATTAGCAGCAAACCAGGCACACATGCATAAGCAGTCACGTTTCCATATTTTAATAGCATACCCTCCAACTGTACCTTTTTGGCAGGAGGTACAGTACCTTTTTTATGGTCTGTACATGCCAAAAAGGGCTTTGTACCGATCGAATTCTCCAAATTAACATTGAAAGTATATGAAAGGGGGCGTGGCCATGCACCCTTTACCTGTGGCCACGCCCTCTTTCCTAATTTGTACCAGTTTTCATGTGTAAAATGTTGGAGGGTATGTAATAGTATGAGACAGTAGTGCAACAGTGTGTATGGGCAGTGTCAGACTGAAGTATGAAGGGCCCACTGGGGGCATGCAGTGTTATGGAGCAATGTTTAAGGGGTGTTGCCTGCCACCACAGAAGCTTGGACAACTATTAGAGAAAACATAGGGCCTAATTTAGCATGAGTTGTAGTTGTGCGAAAAGTTGAACAACTAAAACTTATTCCACTAACATGCCGAGGGTCGCCCAGCACAGGGCAAGGCTGTCCCACATGCTGCCCCCCCTCCGCAAAAATGTGAGCATTGTAAGGGTTGCCCCTTGCCTACACAACCTAGCTGCGAAGGCAGTCACCAAGCAGCCATGTTTCAGGTTGCAATGGCGTGTGATGTCACACAGCTGCAGTGGCCCACCCAACAAACGGTCCAGACATGTTACCATTGTCTGGACCGTGCCCGCCGAACGGCACTTTGACGCCTACAAAATGATGCGTCGACACCCCGTTCCCGCCCCCCCGCCAGGACTTGGACTGTGATCACATGCGATTGCAGTTTAAGTCCTTGTGCATGTGCACAGCAGCATGCGCAGAAGTGCTGAAATCCCCAAATAGCGATTTCAGTACTTCTGCGTTTAGCGCTGAATCGGGCCAATAGTCTGCAGACAGCTGGTTACTACAGTGCATTTGGCCCTTATATGGAGAGAGAAAGAGAGAGCGAGAGAGAATACTGATATTTCATGCAGTGTAACATACCAGATTATGTACTGCAGTGAATACACTATGGCCCTCATTCCGAGTTGTTCACTCGCTAGCTGCTTTTAGCAGCTTTGCACACGCTAAGCCGCCGCCTACTGGGAGTGAATTTTAGCTTTGCAGAATTGTGAACGAAAGATTCGCAGAATTGTGAAAAGAAATTTCTTTGCAGTTTCTGAGTAGCTCGAGACTTACTCTTCCAGTGCGATCAGTTCAGTCAGTTTCGTTCCAGGTTTGACGTCACAAACACACCCAGCGTTCGCCCAGACACTCCCCCATTTCTCCAGCCACTCCCGCGTTTTTCCCAGAAACGGCAGTGTTTTTTCGCACACACCCATAAAACGGCCAGTTTCCGCCCAGAAACACCCACTTCCTGTCAATCACACTCCGATCACCAGAACAAAGAAATTTCTTCGTTAAGCCGTGAGTAAAATACTAAACTTTTTTGCAAATTTACTTGGCGCAGACGCACTGCGAACATTGTGCATGCGCAGTTTGCGACTAATCGCTCCGTTGCGAAAAACACTAACGAGCGAACAACTCGGAATGAGGGCCTATAGTCCTGGTAATGCAATATAATGTAACATATGTAAAATAAAAAAGCATATGATTGTGATCCTTTATATAAACAAGACTGATGCACTCTGCATATGGTAGGGGATGCTGTATACACCAGACAGTGTATGAAATTCAGCCAGACCTGCATTATGTCTAGTAAAGTCTGGTACATGCTATTGTTAACAAAAAAAAAAAAAGATTCAAGGCTAGATACATCATCGTTTGGAAAGTGATAAAATGGAGAGTGAAAAGTTACCAGCCAATCAGCTCCTAACTGCCATTTTTCAAACAGCCTCTGACATGGCAGTTAGGATCTGATTAGCTGTCACTTAATTTTAACTCTGCATTTTATCTCTTTCCAAGCGATGATGCATCACATTATCTAAGTTATTACCACTGGGATGACTTTAAATGTTAATTACTTCTTGTTTTACTACTACATTCTTAGGTTGGAATTTAGAATATACTACATTTTAAAAGATATGTTCACTCAAGAAAACATTAGATTTATTGGGATCCGGTCTCTAGGTCGACAGTGTCTAGGTCGACCACTATTGGTCGACAGTAACTAGGTTGACAGGGTTTCTAGGTCGACAGGGTCTCTAGGTCGACATGTTCTAGGTCAACAGTTCAAAAGGTCGACATGCGTTTTTCACGATTTTTTTCTTGTTTTGAACCTTTTCGTACTTAACGATCCACGTGGACTACGATTGGAACGGTAATCTGTGCTGAGCGAAGCGAGGCACCTTGCCCGAAGCATGGCGAGTGAAGCGGGCCATACGAGGGGACACGATGCACTAATTGGGGTTCCCGGTCACTCTACAAAGAAAATTACAACAAAAAAACATTAAAAACTCATGTTGACCCTTTGACCTGTCGACCTAGACCATGTCGACCGTAAGACCCTGTCGACCCAGTTACTGTCAACCAATAGTGGTCGACCTAGACACTGTCGACCTAGTTACTATCTACCTTCCATACCACACCAGATTTATTAACCCAATCTCTAATTTTGAATCTCAGAAGGGTGAACTTTGGTATGCTTTAGTATTATAGAAACATGCCAATCACACATGCTATTTACTGTACATCCAACTCTGCATCAGGTACTTTGCAGTTCATAATTAGTTTTTGTGGGAATTTGGCTACTAATTGAATTTGGTTTAATTAACTTGTGGTTTCAACCAAACGGTTGCTGTTATTGTCCTTGCTTATTTTTTAGCTCTTGTTCTTACTTACATTTGGCATGTGTTTTTCTGAAACTGTAGAAAATTAATAACAAAATACACAAATATATATTACCTGTGCTCCTCTCCATTTATATCTGCCAGGAGTGATATAAAGCACAGGGCTACTGTAACACTCATTGTCATTTTTTTTTATTTCAATTGGATGTGAGGGGATACTGCTATTAATTTTGTAGACTTACATTAATTTACAGTATTAAATACAAGATTATATTAATTTTGTTAAATGGTCAAGACGGAATTATTTTGAGGAGATGAATATTAATGTGGGGTTTTACATTAATGCCTTATTCCTTTCTTCTATTTTGTCTTTATCATTCATTACCATGTCTTGTTCTGTTTTGTTCTGAAGTCATGCATTTGGATACCTCCCTCTAGAAGTCCTGCATTGCTGTAGATTCTCTACACAGTCACTCAATACCAACTTGAAGCTACCCGCTGAGCAAAGGGAAGCAAAGCAGGTAGGTGCCAGGGTTGGAGAAACGCTCTCCCTGCTTTGCATTCCCGCTGCTGCGCCTGGGCCCCTACTGCTGCTGCTGTGCCTGTCACACTGTTTGACAGGCAGCGGCGTCGGCAGCACGATGCTTCCCCCCCCCCACCCCCGACAGTAGGTGTGTGTGTCGTAAAACTTGTCAGCCCTCCCGGATATTAACTGCTACAAGTCCGGAGAGGCCGGGGGGGGGGGGGGCTTCATGGGAGACTTCAGGGCAGCCTCCGGAGCATTGTGTGCAGCAGCAGCTGTCCTGCTGGGCACACTGAGATGCCCTCTGAAGCAGGGCTTTGCTTCCCTGTGGTTGGCCCCTCCCACCACACTCAGCAGCGTGCATCAGCCCAGCAGCATCAGAAGCTCCTCGGCAGGGCCGGTTCAAGGGCGCTCTGCGCCCCGGGCAGGAAATGGGGCGTGGCCTAATACAGGGGACGTGGTCAATTACGCCCCCTGTACATTAAAAGCGCCGCTTGAATGCTGAGCGGTGCGCGATGACGTCATCGCGCACCGCACAGCAAAAGGTCCTCTCCACGAAGGGAAACTAGACGCTATGAGTCTAGTTCCCTTCGTAGAGAGGACCTTTGCTGTGCGGTGCGCGATGACGTCATCGCGCACCGCTCAGCAAAGTTACTCTCCAGGAAGGGAAACTAGACGCATAGCGTCTAGTTCCCTTCAGGAGGCGGACGGGGACGGGGATGGGGACGGCAGCGGAGGCGGACAGGGACACAGCGGGCAGCAGTGGCGGATCTTGCCACAGTGCGGCGCCCTCCGGAAGGCGGCGCCCCGGGCAAAAGTCCTGCTTGCCCGTGGCAAGATCCGCCACTGCTCCTCGGCTCTCTCTGGGTGTTCCCTCCCACACTGTCCTCAGGTCAGCTCTATAGCAGGTCAGTACAGATGTAATGGTGGGAGATGTACTGTGGCACTGGGTGTAATATAGGAAGGGGGAGGGCTGTGTATAATAATATGTAAGCTGGTACAGAGTGTAATATAGGGGAGGAGGGTATGTGTGCTGTGTATAGTGTCATGTGTAATATGGGGGGGCTGTGTATAGTGTCATGTGTAGGGTGTAATATGGGGGGCTTTGTATAATGTCATGTGCTGGGTGTAATATGGGGGTCTGTGTATAATGTCATGTGCTGGTGTAATATGGGGGGGCTGTGTATAATGTCATGTGCTGGGTGTAATATGGGGGGCGCTGTGTATAATGTCATGTGCTGGGTGTAATGTCGTGTGCTGGGTGTAATGTCGTGTGCTGGGTGTAATATGGGGGGCGCTGTGTATAATGTCATGTGCTGTGTATAATGTAAAGATGTAAAGTGCTGGGTATAATGCTGCTTTTTGTTGCTTTTAGTACTATAGTTTTCACCTGCAATTACAGGACACACCCCTGATTGCAATAAATACGCCCATGGGGTGGAGCTAGACACGTGTGTAAGCGTCACTGCTACAGGGGGCGTTGCGTCTTGTATAAGCATCATTGCTACAGGGGGTGTTACGTGTGTAAGCGTCACTGGTACAGGGGGCGTTGTGTGTGCAAGCGTCACTGGTACAGGGGGCGCTGCGTGTGTAAGCGTCACTGCTACAGGGTGCGTTACGTGTGTAAGCGTCACTGGTACAGGGGGCGTTGCATGTGTAAGCAGCACTGCTGCAGGGGGCGTTGCATGTGTAAGCGTCACTGGCACTGGGGGCGTTACGTGTGTAAGTGGCACTGGTACAGGGGGCGTTACGTGTGTAAACTGCACTGGTACAGGGTGCGTTACGTGTGTAAGCGTCACTGGTACAGGGGGCGTTGCATGTGTAAGCAGCACTGCTGCAGGGGGCGTTGCATGTGTAAGCGTCACTGGCACTGGGGGCGTTACGTGTGTAAGTGGCACTGGTACAGGGGGCGTTACGTGTGTAAACTGCACTGGTACAGGGGGCGTTACGTGTGTAAGCGTTACTGGTACATGGGGAGTTACGTTTGAAAGCTGCACTGGTACAGGGGGCGTTACGTGTGTAAGCGTCACTGGTACAGGGGGCTTTATGTGTGTAAGCGGCACTGGTACAGGGGGCTTTATGTGTGTAAGCGGCACTGGTACAGGGGGTGTTACGTGTGAAAGCTGCACTGGTACAGGGTGCGTTACGTGTGTAAGCGTCACTGGTACAGGGGGCTTTATGTGTGTAAGCGGCACTGGTACAGGGGGCTTTATGTGTGTAAGCGGCACTGGTACAGGGGGTGTTACGTGTGAAAGCTGCACTGGTACAGGGTGCGTTACGTGTGTAAGCGTCACTGGTACAGGGGGTGTTGCGTGTGTAAGCAGCACTGCTGCAGGGGGCGTTGCGTGTGTAAGCGTCACTGGCACTGGGGGCGTTACTTGTGTAAGCTGCACTGGTACAGGGGGCGTTGCGTGTGTAAGCGTTACTGGTACAGGGGGTGTTACGTGTGCAAGCTGCACTGGTACAGGGGGCGTTGCATGTGTAAGCGTCACTGTTGCAGGGGGTGTTACGTGTGTAAGCGTCACTGTTGCAGGGGGTGTTACGTGTGTAAGCGTCACTGCTGCAGGGAGAATTATGTGTAAAATCATTGTGTGCGCTGTCCCTTTGTAAAGTATGGGAGGGCGCAAATTTATAGTTTGCAGGGGGGCCCCGAACACCCTAGCACCGGCCCTGAGCTGCCTGCGACAGAGGCGTCACTTACATGTGTGACACCCAGTGCGGCTCCTGTTTAAAAGGAGACATGGATTCATGGGTGCTGTCAGAAGGGGCATGGATTGCATCATGGGGGCATGGCTTTGAGGTAAGAGGGTGTGGCTATGCTTCCCGACCCCATTTCCGTCACTATGGTGGTACGTGAAGTGCTGGCTGACCCCGGAGATGCAGCGCCGGCTTCTTCACATAATGTTACAGTGCAGCACCCGGCATCTGTCACTGAGCAGGAGCCGACACTTTTTTGGCAGTCCATATTTTTCATAAAGAAATTAATCGATTCTATTGGGCGATCATAGGGGGTCATTCCGACCTGATCGCACGCTAGCTTTTTTTGCAGACCCAGTTTTGCCTTGTAAATGGTTGCTGCTTTAAAAATATGGGCAGACTCGCAGGATTTCCTTAGCAGCCTGCAGCCCAGGCTGTTCAATTTGGCCCCTGATCTGATCTGTTTTTAAAACATAACATAACAGAAAATCATGATCTTATCTGAAACAGATCTGGTAAATTAGATCAAGTACTTTATGTCGACATCCAAAATGTTGAAATGGACTACATGTCAACAGTCAATACAGTATATTGACAGTCAGAATGTGGACAGGCACATAATGAAGACAATATATATATATATATATATATTATATGTGAATTGTCTGAACTTAGAGCAAGACCCAAGGTCTGTATATGGCTTTAGGCCGCATGGATGAAAACTACGAGGTCGAATAAGATTGGACTGGAATTTGTTTATTGAACTCGCTCAACAGACAGATAATAAGAATTTACTTACCGATAATTCTATTTCTCGTAGTCCGTAGTGGATGCTGGGGACTCCGTAAGGACCATGGGGAACAGCGGCTCCGCAGGAGACAGGGCACAAAAGTAAAAGCTTTAGGATCAGGTGGTGTGCACTGGCTCCTCCCCCTATGACCCTCCTCCAAGCCTCAGTTAGGATACTGTGCCCGGACGAGCGTACACAATAAGGAAGGATTTTGAATCCCGGGTAAGACTCATACCAGCCACACCAATCACACTGTACAACTTGTGATCTGAACCCAGTTAACAGCATGATAACAGCGGAGCCTCTGAAAAGATGGCTCACAACAATAATAACCCGATTTTTGTAACAATAACTATGTACAAGTATTGCAGACAATCCGCACTTGGGATGGGCGCCCAGCATCCACTACGGACTACGAGAAATAGAATTATCGGTAAGTAAATTCTTATTTTCTCTGACGTCCTAAGTGGATGCTGGGGACTCCGTAAGGACCATGGGGATTATACCAAAGCTCCCAAACGGGCGGGAGAGTGCGGATGACTCTGCAGCACCGAATGAGAGAACTCCAGGTCCTCCTCAGCCAGGGTATCAAATTTGTAGAATTTTGCAAACGTGTTTGCCCCTGACCAAGTAGCAGCTCGGCAAAGTTGTAAAGCCGAGACCCCTCGGGCAGCCGCCCAAGATGAGCCCACCTTCCTTGTGGAATGGGCATTTACATATTTTGGCTGTGGCAGGCCTGCCACAGAATGTGCAAGCTGAATTGTACTACACATCCAACTAGCAATCGTCTGCTTAGAAGCAAGAGCACCCCGTTTGTTGAGTGCATACAGGATAACAGCAAGTCAGTTTTCCTGACTCCAGCCGTCCTGGAAACATATATTTTCAGGGCCCTGACAACATCTAGCAACTTGGAGTCCTCCAAGTCCCTAGTAGCCGCAGGTACCACAATAAGCTGGTTCAGGTGAAACGCTGACTCCACCTTAGGGAGAAACTGGGGACGAGTCCGCAGCTCTGCCCTGTCCGAATGGACAATCAGATATGGGCTTTTGTGAGACAAAGCCGCCAATTCTGACACTCGCCTGGCCGAGGCCAGGGCCAACAGCATGGTCACTTTCCATGTGAGATATTTCAAATCCACAGATTTGAGCGGTTTAAACCAATGTGATTTGAGGAATCCCAGAACTACGTTGAGATCCCACAGTGCCACTGGAGGCACAAAAGGGGGTTGTATATGCAGTACTCCCTTGACAAACTTCTGGACTTCAGGAACTGAAGCCAATTCTTTCTGGAAGAAAATCGACAGGGCCGAAATTTGAACCTTAATGGACCCCAATTTGAGGCCCATAGACACTCCTGTTTGCAGGAAATGCAGGAATCGACCGAGTTGAAATTCCTCCGTGGGGGCCTTCCTGGCCTCACACCATGCAACATATTTTCGCCAAATGCGGTGATAATGTTGTGCGGTCACCTCCTTCCTGGCTCTGACCAGGGTAGGGATGACCTCTTCCGGAATGCCTTTTTCCCTTAGGATCCGGCGTTCAACCGCCATGCCGTCAAACGTAGCCGCGGTAAGTCTTGGAACAGACATGATCCTTGCTGAAGCAAGTCCCTTCTTAGTATCTCTTGAAGTTCCGGGTACCAAGTCCTTCTTGGCCAATCCGGAGCCACGAGTATAGTTCTTACTCCTCTCCGTCTTATAATTCTCAGTACCTTGGGTATGAGAGGCAGAGGAGGGAACACATACACCGACTGGTACACCCACGGTGTTACCAGAGCGTCCCAGCTATTGCCTGAGGGTCTCTTGACCTGGCGCAATACCTGTCCAGTTTTTTGTTCAGACGGGACGCCATCATGTCCACCTTTGGTCTTTCCCAACGGTTCACAATCATGTGGAAGACTTCCAGATGAAGTCCCCACTCTCCCGGGTGGAGGTCGTGCCTGCTGAGGAAGTCTGCTTCCCAGTTGTCCACTCCCGGAATGAACACCGCTGACAGTGTTATCACATGATTTTTCGCCCAGCGAAGAATCCTTGCTGCCATTGCCCTCCTGCTTCTTGTGCCGCCCTGTCTGTTTACGTGGGCGACTGCCGTGATGTTGTCCGACTGGATCAGCACCGGTTGACTTTGAAGCAGAGGTCTTCCAAGGCTCAGAGCATTGTAAATTGCCCTTAGCTCCAGTATATTTATGTGGAGAGAAGTCTCCAGACTTGACCACACTCCTTGGAAATTTCTTCCCTGTGTGACTGCTCCCCAGCCTCTCAGGCTGGCATCCGTGGTCACCAGGACCCAGTCCTGAATGCCGAATCTGCTGCCCTCTAGTAGATGAGCACTCTGCAGCCACCACAGAAGAGACACCCTTGTCCTTGGAGACAGGATTATCCGCTGATGCATCTGAAGATGCGATCCGGACCATTCGTCCAGCAGATCCCACTGAAAAATTCTTGCGTGAAATCTGCCGAATGGAATCGCTTCGTAAGAAGCCACCATTTTTCCCAGGACTCTTGTGCATTGATGCACTGACACTTGGCCTGGTTCTAGGAGGTTCCTAACTAGCTCGGATAACTCCCTGGCTTTCTCCTCCGGGAGAAACACCTTTTTCTGGACTGTGTCCAGAATCATCCCTAGGAACAGCAGACGTGTCGTCGGAATCAGCTGCGATTTTGGAATATTTAGAATCCACCCGTGCTGTCGTAGAACTACTTGAGATAGTGCTACTCCGACCTCCAACTGTTCTCTGGACCTTGCCCTTATCAGGAGATCGTCCAAGTAAGGGATAATTAAGACGCCTTTTCTTTGAAGAAGAATCATCATTTCGGCCATTACCTTGGTAAAGACCCGGGGTGCCGTGGACAATCCAAACGGCAGCGTCTGAAACTGATAGTGACAGTTCTGTACCACGAACCTGAGGTACCCTTGGTGAGAAGGGCAATTTTGGACATGGAGGTAAGCATCCTTGATGTCCAGGGACACCATATAGTCCCCTTCTTCCTGGTTCGCTATCACTGCTCTGAGTGACTCCATCTTGATTTGAACCTTTGTATGTAAGTGTTCAAAGATTTCAGATTTAGAATAGATCTCACCGAGCCGTCTGGCTTCAGTACCACGAATAGTGTGGAATAATACCCCTTTCCTTGTTGTAGGAGGGGTACTTTGATTATCACCTGCTGGGAATACAGCTTGTGAATTGTTTCCAATACTGCCTCCCTGTCGGAGGGAGACGTTGGTAAAGCAGACTTCAGGAACCTGCGAGGGGGAGACGTCTCGAATTTCCAATCTGTACCCCTGGGATACTACTTGTAGGATCCAGGGGTCCACTTGCGAGTGAGCCCACTGCGCGCTGAAACTCTTGAGACGACCCCCCACCGCACCTGAGTCCGCTTGTACGGCCCCAGCGTCATGCTGAGGACTTGGCAGAAGCGGTGGAGGGCTTCTGTTCCTGGGAAGGGGCTGCCTGCTGCAGTCTTCTTCCCTTTCCTCTACCCCTGGGCAGATATGACTGGCCTTTTGCCCGCTTGCCCTTATGGGGACGAAAGGACTGAGGCTGAAAGACGGTGTCTTTTTCTGCTGAGATGTGACTTGGGGTAAAAAAGGTGGATTTTCCAGCTGTTGCCGTGGCCACCAGGTCCGATGGACCGACCCCAAATAACTCCTCCCCTTTATACGGCAATACTTCCATGTGCCGTTTGGAATCTGCATCACCTGACCACTGTCGTGTCCATAAACATCTTCTGGCAGACATGGACATCGCACTTACTCTTGATGCCAGAGTGCAAATATCCCTCTGTGCATCTCGCATATATAGAAATGCATCCTTTAAATGCTCTATAGTCAATAAAATACTGTCCCTGTCAAGGGTATCAATATTTTCAGTCAGGGAATCCGACCAAGCCACCCCAGCGCTGCACATCCAGGTTGAGGCGATCGCTGGTCGCAGTATAACACCAGTATGTGTGTATATACTTTTTAGGATATTTTCCAGCCTCCTATTAGCTGGCTCCTTGAGGGCGGCCGTATCTGGAGACGGTAACGCCACTTGTTTTGATAAGCGTGTGAGCGCCTTATCCACCCTAGGGGGTGTTTCCCAACGCGCCCTAACTTCTGGCGGGAAAGGGTATAACGCCAATAATTTTCTATCGGGGGAAACCCACGCATCATCACACACTTCATTTAATTTATCTGATTCAGGAAAAACTACAGGTAGTTTTTTCACACCCCACATAATACCCTTTTTTGTGGTACTTGTAGTATCAGAAATATGTAACACCTCCTTCATTGCCCTTAACATGTAACGTGTGGCCCTAATGGAAAATACGTTTGTTTCTTCACCGTCGACACTGGAGTCAGTGTCCGTGTCTGTGTCTGTGTCGACCGACTGAGGTAATGGGCGTTTTAAAGCCCCTGACGGTGTTTGAGACGCCTGGACAGGTACTAATTGGTTTGCCGGCCGTCTCATGTCGTCAACCGACCTTGCAGCGTGTTGACATTATCACGTAATTCCCTAAAAAAGCCATCCATTCCGGTGTCGACTCCCTAGAGAGTGACATCACCATTACAGGCAATTGCTCCGCCTCCTCACCAACATCGTCCTCATACATGTCGACACACACGTACCGACACACAGCACACACACAGGGAATGCTCTGATAGAGGACAGGACCCCACTAGCCCTTTGGGGAGACAGAGGGAGAGTTTGCCAGCACACACCAAAACGCTATAATTTTACAGGGACAACCTTATATAAGTGTTTTCCCTTATAGCATCTTAATATGTAATAATATCGCCACAAAAATGCCCCCCCTCTCTGTTTTAACCCTGTTTCTGTAGTGCAGTGCAGGGGAGAGCCTGGGAGCCTTCCTAGCAGCGGAGCTGTGTAGGAAAATGGCGCTGTGTGCTGAGGAGAATAGGCCCCGCCCCCTTTTCGGCTGGCTTCTTCTCCCGTTTTTCTGACAACCTGGCAGGGGTTAAATACATCCATATAGCCCCAGGGGCTATATGTGATGTATTTTTAGCCAGAATAGGTACTTTTATTGCTGCCCAGGGCGCCCCCCCCAGCGCCCTGCACCCTCAGTGACCGTTGGTGTGAAGTGTGCCGAGAGCAATGGCGCACAGCTGCAGTGCTGTGCGCTACCTTAAGAAGACTGGGAAGTCTTCAGCCGCCGATTTCTGGACCTCTTCTCTCTTCAGCATCTGCAAGGGGGTCGGCGGCGCGGCTCCGGTGACCCATCCAGGCTGTACCTGTGATCGTCCCTCTGGAGCTAGTGTCCAGTAGCCTAAGAAGCCAATCCATCCTGCACGCAGGTGAGTTCACTTCTTCTCCCCTAAGTCCCTCGTTGCAGTGAGCCTGTTGCCAGCAGGACTCACTGAAAATAAAAAACCTAACAAAACTTTTACTCTAAGCAGCTCTTTAGGAGAGCCACCTAGATTGCACCCTTCTCGGCCGGGCACAAAAACCTAACTGAGGCTTGGAGGAGGGTCATAGGGGGAGGAGCCAGTGCACACCACCTGATCCTAAAGCTTTTACTTTTGTGCCCTGTCTCCTGCGGAGCCGCTGTTCCCCATGGTCCTTACGGAGTCCCCAGCATCCACTTAGGACGTCAGAGAAATATAATAGAGTATATTCAGCAGTCACTGGTTACCAGCAAGTTTGGCGAATATGATCCTCACAGGGAACTGCCAAGAGTGCCCAGTACAGACTAAGCATAGAGAGTTTCTGTGGGTAGTAACAGTCAATGGAAATTCAGATGACACTGTGTGATGGTTGCACAGCACTAGGGAGGTCATTCCGACCCATCGCAAGCAGCGGTTCTTCGCTGCGGTGCGAACAAGTCGGAAATGCGCATGCGCGGGGGGCGCATTGCGCACGTGCATTGTTGTCTGGCGACGATCATCACCGGGCAACGACGCCACCAGCGACAAATGTGATCACAGCGGCGATCACAAAAAGATGGATAGGCGGGAGGCGTTCCGGGGCGGATACTCACCGTTTCAGACGTTTTCAGGGAGTGGTAAGAAGAACGCAGGCGTGTCAAGGCGAACGGAGGGCGGATGTCTGACGTCAGGACCAGGACCTTCATCACTGGATCCATCGCACTGGGTAAGTAGCTGCAGGGCTGGTCTTGTTTTGAGTGAAACTTTTTTAGAATAGTGGGGCTGCACAAGCGTTCGCAGCCCTGCTATGCTAAAATACACTCCCCCATAGGCGGCGTCTAGTTTATCGCATGAGCAGAAAAAAGTTGCTACATGCGATCAACTCGGAATGACCCCCTAGGTAGTATATAGGAGCTTGCGCAGAGCCAGCAGAGTGAAGCAATGTCTGGACTTGTCCAGGAGTATACTGGCGACTGTCGGGAGCACTTATTAATAATCACTGGTGCTGGATATATACTAGAACACACAGGAACTGTAGAAAGTGCCTAATAGATCTACTTGGCTTGGAGTGTCACAGGTGCTGTATAGAGAAGCTCAGGAGTAATGTTTGATACTGAGAGCACAGTAGGAATACAGTGAGGAATGTGAGAAGTGCTGAGCTGGGCCATCTAGCACACCAAGCAGATGCCCAGGGCCTTATGATGCTAGAGGCTTTTGAGCAGGGGCAGCTGGGCCAGAAGGCATCTGCCTCCTGGACTGGTTCATCTGGAGGTACTTGGGAGGCAGGTAGAGAATGCTGCCTGACTTCCCTGTGAATTAACCCAATCAGAGAGGCCAGACATCAAGGCACTGAATGGTGGTAGTGTAAACTTGCTGATTGGTGGATGCCTGGAGCTATCCAACCAATCAGAGTGCAGCATGCTCTACCTGCCTCCAGTCTGCAGACAAATAGTGAATGGTTGCCAGCTTGCTGATTGATGGATGTGGGAGCTATCCAGTAATCAGAGTGCTGACAAACATTCACTGTGTGAAAGCATGTAAAAATAAGATTTTACTCACCGGTAAATCTATTTCTCGTAGTCCGTAGTGGATGCTGGGACTCCGTAAGGACCATGGGGATTAGCGGCTCCGCAGGAGACTGGGCACAACTATAAAGAAAGCTTTAGGACTACCTGGTGTGCACTGGTTCCTCCCACTAAGACCCTCCTCCAGACCTCAGTTAGGATACTGTGCCCGGAAGAGCTGACACAAAAAGGAAGGATTTTGAATCCCGGGTAAGACTCATACCAGCCACACCAATCACACCGTATAACTCGTGATACTATACCCAATTAACAGTATGAAATATAACTGAGCCTCTCAACAGATGGCTCAACAATAACCCTTTAGTTAGGCAATAACTATAAACAAGTATTGCAGACAATCCGCACTTGGGATGGGCGCCCAGCATCCACTACGGACTACGAGAAATAGATTTACCGGTGAGTAAAATGTTATTTTCTCTGACGTCCTAAGTGGATGCTGGGACTCAGTAAGGACCATGGGGATTATACCAAAGCTCCCAAACGGGCGGGAGAGTGCGGATGACTCTGCAGCACCGAATGAGCAAACTATAGGTCCTCCTCAGCAAGGGTATCAAACTTGTAGACTCTTACAAAAATGTTTTAACCCGACCAAGTAACAGCTCGGCAAAGTTGTAAAGCCGAGACCCCTCGGGCAGCCGCCCAAGAAGAGCCCACTTTTCTCGTGGAATGGGCTTTTACAGAATTAGGGTGCGGCAGTCCAGCCACAGAATGTGCAAGTTGAATCGTGCTATAGATCCAGCGAGCAATCGTCTGCTTAGAAGCAGGAGCACCCAGCTTGTTAGGTGCATACAGGAGAAATAGCGAGTCAGTTTTCCTGACTCCAGCTGTCCTGGAAACATATACTTTTCAGGGCCCTGACTACATCCAGTAACTTGGAATCCTCCAAGTCCCAAGTAGCCGCAGGCACCACAATAGGTTGGTTCATATTAAAAAATTATACCACCTTAGGAAGGAATTGGGAACGAGTCCTCAATTCCGCCTTATCCATATAAAATACAGATAAGGGCTTTTGTATGACAAAGCCGCCAATTCTGATACATGCCTGGCCGACGCCAAGGCCCACAGAATGACCACTTTCCACGTGAGGTATTATAGCTCCACGGATTTAAGTGGCTCAACCCAATGCGACTTCAGGAAATCCAACACCACGTTGAGATCCCACGGTGCCACTGGAGGCACAAACGGGGGCTGACTATGCAGCACTCCCTTAACAAAAGTCTGAACTTCAGGCAGTGAAGCCAGTTCAATTTTGGAAGAAAATCGATAGAGCCGAAATCTGGACCTTAATGGAACCCAATTTTAGGCCCATAGTCACCTCTGACTGTAGGAAGTGCAGAAATCGACCTAGCTGAAATTTCTCCTTTGGGGCCTTCCTGGCCTCACAGTACGCAACATATTTCCGCCATATGCGGTGATAATGGTTTGCGTTCACTTTTTTCCTAGCTTCAAATAGCGTAGGGATAACTTCCTCCGGAATTCCCTTTTCCTTCAGGATCCGGCGTTCAACCGCCATGCCGTCAACACAGCCGCGGTACGTCTTGGAACAGACAGGCCCCCTGCTGCAGCAGGTCCTGTCTGAGCGGCAGAGGCCATGGGTCCTCTGAGATCATTTCTTGGAGTTCTGGTTACCAAGCTCTTCTTGGCCAACCCGGAACAATGAGTATAGTTCTTACTCCTCTCCTTCTTATTATTCTCATTACCCTGGGTAAGAGAGGCAGAGAAGGGAACACATACACCGACTGGTACACCCACAGTGTTACCAGAGCGTCCACAGCTATCGCCTGAGGGTCCTTGACCTGGCGCAATATCTTTGTAACTTTTAGTTGAGGCGGGACGCCATCATGTCCACCTGTGGCCTTTCCCAACGGTGTACAATCATTTGGAAGACTTCTGGATGAAGTCCCCACTCTCCCGGGTGGAGGTTTCTTAGTTGTCCACTCCGGGAATGAACACTGCTGACAGTGCTAACACATGATTTTCCGCCCATCGGAGAATCCTTGTGGCTTCTGCCATCGCCATCCTGCTTCTTGTGCCGCCCTGTCGGTTTACATGAGTGACCGCCGTGATGTTGTCTGACTGGATCAGCACCGACCGGTGTTGAAGCAGGGTCTAGCCTGACTTAGGGCATTGTAAATGGCCCTCAGTTCCAGAATATTTATGTGTAGGGAAGTCTCCTGACTTTTCCATAGCCTTGGAAGTTCCTTCCCTGTGTGACTGCCCCCCAGCCTCGAAGGCTGGCATCCGTGGTCACCAGGACCCAGTCCTGTATGCCGAATCTGCGGCCCCCTAGAAGATGAGCACTCTGCAGCCACCACAACAGCGACACCCTGACCCTTGGAGACAGGGTTATCCGCCGATGCATCTGAAGATGCGCCCCGGACCACTTGTCCAACAGATCCCACTGGAAAATCCTTGCATTGGACCTGGCGAATGGAATTTCTTCGTAAGAAGCTACCATCTTTCCCAGGGCTTGCGTGCATTGATGCACCGACACCTGTATATGTATTAGGAGGTCTCTGTCTAGAGACAACAACTCCTTGGACTTCTCCTCCGGGAGAAACCCTTTTTATCCTGTTCTGTGTCCAGAACCATACCCAGGAACAGTAGACGCGTCGTAGGAACCAGCTGCGACTTTGGAATATTCAGAATCCAGCCGTGCTGTTGTAGCACTTCCCGAGATAGTGCTACTCCGACGAACAACTGCTCCCTGGACCTCGCCTTTATAAGGAGATCGTCCAAGTACGGGATAATTATTTCGGCCATTACCTTGGTAAATACCTCGGTGCCGGGGACAGACCAACGGCAACGTCTGGAATTGGTAATGACAATCCTGTACCACAATATTGAGGTACTCCTGGTGAAGAGGGTAAATAGGGACATGCAGGTAATCATCCTTGATGTCCAGTGATACCATGAAATTCTCCAGGCTTGCAATAATCGCCCTGAGCGATTCCATTTTGAACTTGAACCTTCGTATATAAGTGTTCAAGGCTTTCAATTTTAGAATGGGTCTCACCGAACCGTCTGGTTTCGGTACCACAACATTTTGGAATAGTAACCCCGGCCTTGTTGAAGGATGGGTACCTTGCTTTCACCTGCTGGAAGTACAGCTTGTGAATTGTCGCCAGTACTACCTTTCTCCGAGGGCAGCCGGCAAGGCTGATGTGAGGTAACGGCGAGGGGGAGTCGCCTCGAACTCCAGCCTGTATCCCTGTGATACTATTTGCAGAACCTAGAGATCCACCTGTGGGCAAGCCCACTGGTCCCTGAAGTTCCCGAGACGCGCCCCTACCGCACCTGTCTCCACCTGTTGAGCCCCAGCGTCATGCGGTGGACTCAGAGGAAGCGGGGGAAGATTTTTGATCCTGGGAACTGGCTGCTGGTGCAGCTTTTTTCCTTCTTCCCTTGTCTCTGTGCAGAAAGGAAGCGCCTTTGACCCGCTTGCTTATCTGAAGCCGAAAGGACTGTACCTGAAAATACGGTGCTTTCTTAGGCTGTGAGGAAACCTGAGGTAAAAAATTTTCTTCCCAGCTGTTGCTGTGGATACGAGGTCCCAGAGACCATCCCCAAACAATTCCTCACCCTTATAAGGCAGAATCTCCATGTGCCTTTTACAGGCAGCATCACCTGTCCACTGCCGGGTTTCTAATACCCTCCTGGCAGAATTGACATTGCATTAATTCTGGATGCCAGCCGGCAAATATCCCTCTGTGCATCCTTTATATATAAGACAACGTCTTAAATATGCTCAATGTTAGCAAAATATTATCCCTGTCTTAGCGTATTAATATTATCTGACAGGGTATCAGACCACGCTGCAGCAGCCCTATTTATGCTGAGGCAATTGCAGGTCTCAGTATATAACCTGAGTGTGTAAATACAGACTTCAGGATCGCCTCCTGCTTTTTATCAGCAGGTTCCTTCAAGGTGGCCGTATCCTAAGACGGCAGTGCCACCTTTTGACAAACGTGTGAGCGCCTTATCCACCCTAAGAGATATCTCCCAACGTGACCTATCCTCTGGCGGGAAAGGGTACGCCATCAGTAACTTTTTAGAAATTACCAGTTTCTTATCGGGGGAAACCACGCTTCTTTACACACTTCATTCATTCATCTGATGGGGGAACAAAACACTGGCTGCTTTTTCTCCCCAAAAATAAAACCCCTTTTATGTGGTACTTGGGTTCATGTCAGAAAATGCGTAACACATTTTTCATTGCCGAGATCATGTAACGGATGTTCCTAGTGGATTGTGTATATGTCTCAACCTCGTCGCCACTGGAGTCAGACTCCGTGTCGACACGGGGGGCGACATCCCATTTATCGGCCTCTGCTCCGCCTCCACGTAACCTTCCTCATCCAACATGTCGACACAGCCGTACCGACACACCGCACACACACAGGGAATGCTCTGACTGAGGACAGGACCCCACAAAGTCCTTTGGGGAGACAGAGAGAGAGTATGCCAGCACACACCAGAGCGCTATATAATGCAGGGATTAACACTATAACTGAGTGATTTTTCCCCAAATAGCTGCTTGTATACATATATTGCGCCTAAATTTAGTGCCCCCCCTCTCTTTTTAACCCTTTGAGCCTGAAAACTACAGGGGAGAGCCTGGGGAGCTGTATTCCAGCTGCACTGTGAAGAGAAAATGGCACCAGTGTGCTGAGGGAGAAGCCCCGCCCCTTTTTTAACTGACTTTCTCCCGCTTTTTCTGGAATACTGGCAGGGGTAATTTTACATCTATATAGCCTCTAGGACTATATATATGATGTAGATTTGCCAGCCAAGGTGTCATATATTGCCCTCAGGGCGCCCCCCCCCCAGTGCCCTGCACCCATCAGTGACCGGAGTGTGAGGTGTACATGAGGAGCAATGGCGCACAGCTGCAGTGCTGTGCGCTACCTTGGTGAAGACCGAAGTCTTCTGCCGCCGATTTTCCGGACTCTTCATGCTTCTGGCTCTGTAAGGGGGACGGCGGCGCGGCTCCGGGAACGAACACCAAGGTCGGGTCCTGCGGTCGATCCCTCTGGAGCTAATGGTGTCCAGTAGCCTAAGAAGCCCAAACTACCACCTGTTAGGTAGGTTCGCTTCTTCTCCCCTTAGTCCCTCGCTGCAGTGAGTCTGTTGCCAGCAGATCTCACTGTAAAATAAAAAACCTAAATATACTTTCTTTCTAGGAGCTCAGGAGAGCCCCTAATGTGCATCCAGCTCAGCCGGGCACAAGAATCTAACTGAGGTCTGGAGGAGGGTCTTAGTGGGAGGAGCCAGTGCACACCAGGTAGTCCTAAAGCTTTCTTTAGTTGTGCCCAGTCTCCTGCGGAGCCGCTAATCCCCATGGTCCTTACGGAGTCCCAGCATCCACTTAGGACGTCAGAGAAAAGACAGTGCGGGACTGCAGAAGGAGTAAGTTGTGTTTTTTTTAATTTATTCCCCTGAATGGGTGGGTTGGGGCTCCAGTGTACTGCTTTGCCCAGGGCCTTCAATGCTGTTAAGACGGCCCTGGCGCTCAGCAATAATGACTAGCACTTGGAGCATCTCATGAACACACAGGAGTCACTAGATCAGGGATGGGGAACCTTCTGTCCTCCAGCTGCTGTTGAACTACACATCCCAGCATGCCTTGCAACAGTTTTAGCATGGCCAAATAGCAAAACTGTAGCAAGGCATGCTGGTATGTGTTTGTCAACAACAGCTGGAGGGCCGAAGCTTCCCCATCCCTGCTCTAGATAGTGCTCAGCAATAATGACTAGCACTTGGAGTATCTCAGGAGCACACAAGAGTCTGTGGATAGCACTCAGCAATAATGACCAGTGTCTGGGGTATCTTAGGAACACACAGGAGTCTGCGGGTAGCACTCAGCAATAATGACCAGTGTCTGGGGTATCTTAGGAACACACAGGAGTCTGCGGGTAGCACTCAGCAATAATGACCAGTGTCTGGGGTATCTTAGGAACACACAGGAGTGAGTATGTGGATAGCACTCAGCAATAATGACCAGAGCCTGGATTATCTCAGGAACACACAAGAGTCTGTGGATAGCGCTCAGCAATAATGACCAGTGCTGGAGTGTTTCAGAAACACACAGGTGTCTGTGGTGCTCAGAAATAAAGACCAGTGCAAACACTAGAACGATATATAGTTTGTTCTTGCTATGAACTATATATCTGTTGTGCACCCGATATTCAGTGCCGTAACTAGACATTTTAGCGCTGTGTGCAAGAAATGGCACCGGCGCCCCCCCAATATGAAAAACAGGGGCAGTGCGCGCCGTAGGCGCGCACAAAATATATAGGGGCGTGGCTTCATAGGGAAGGGGTGTGGCCACACAATAATACCAATTCAGATTACGATGCACAGTAGTCTCCACTATTCAAATTACGCCACAAAGTAGCGCCACTACACCGGGTAAAGCCCCTTTTATACATTACGGCAGAGTCCACCTTTTACACATTACAGCAGACAGAGTCCACTTTTTACACATTATGGCAGACAGCGTCCCCTTTTTACACATTACGCAGACAGCGTCCCCCTTTTTACACATTATGGCAGACAGCGTCCACTTTTTACACATTACGGCAGACAGAGTCCACTTTTTACACATTATGGCAGACAGCGTCCCCCTTTTTACACATCACGGCAGACAGCGTCCACTTTTTACACATTACAGCAGACAATTATGGCAGACAGCGTCCCCCTTTTCACACATTACGGCAGACAGCGTCCCCCTTTTTACACATGAGGGCAGACAGCGTCCACTTTTTACACATCACGGCAGACAGCGTCCACTTTTTACACATCACGGCAGACAGCGTCCCCTTTTTTACAAATTAATATATATATATATATATATATATACACACACATACATATATATATATATACATAAATATATACATATACATATATGTATATATGTATATATATATTAAAAAAAAACACTGCAGAAGAAGGGATTCATTCTCTATACAGCCCTATGCAGTGCCGCCCGCGTCCACCCCAGCCTGTAAACTGTAATACTGAAGCCCTGTCTCTTTTTTTTACCACCCCTCCTCCTGGCTCTTCGTCTTCTGTATAGTTTGGGCAGCTCCTGCTGCCGCTGCCCCCGTGGATCTCCTCCGCCTGGCTAACGCACGGTCCCCGTTTTGGCGCTGACGATGTTGCAGGCAGGGCTGCCATCAGAAATTGTGGGGCCCGGGACTGACAAAATAGGCAGGGTCCTTTCCCCCTCCTGGAATATGCGGAAATAGGAGAGGGTAAGGTATAGGGGCAGGTGCAAGAGAGAGAAGAGGAATAGGGGCAGACTGAATAGGGGGAGACAGGAGAGAGAAAGAAACGGACAGATGGGGGAGAGAGGAGATATGGAGAGAAAGGAGGAATAGGGGAAAACGGGAGGGAGAGAGGAGATATAGGGTAAATTGTCATTGGAGGACTAGGGCAGACGAGAGAGAGGAGGAAATGGGGGAGATTACCCCCCAGTATCACCCAGTCACCCCCAAATTATGTCCAAGTGCCCCCCAGTATGCCACACAGAGCCCTCCATATTAATTATGACCCAGTGGCCAGTGCCCCCAGTATGCCACACGGAGCCCTTCATATTAATTATGACCCAGTGGCCAGTGCCCCCAGTATGCCACACGGAGCCCTTCATATTAATTATGACCCAGTGGCCAGTCCCCCAGTATGCCACACGGAGCCCTTCATATTAATTATGACCCAGTGGCCAGTGCCCCCAGTATGCCACACGGAGCCCTTCATATTAATTATGACCCAGTGGCCAGTGCCCCTAGTATGTCACACAGAAGCTCCCCCCATATTTTGTCAGAGTGCACCCCCAGTATGCCACATGGAGTTTCCCCATATAATTATTGTCCCAATGAGCCCACCTCCCAGGGACAAATGCAGGATTTTTACTTTAGATTTTGCTGCAGCACAGGGGCTGATGAGGATCGGGCTGCTGCTGGGCACTCTGCGATCATGCAATGCATTAATTAGGCTCCACCCACTCGCGGAAAATGCCGCAAATCGCGGGTCTATGTGAGGGGGAGGGGCCAAAATTACGTGAGTGTGATAGAAGCATATCATATTAGCCTCTCACCCCCTCACCATAGACCAGCTACATGACGGTATTATGAGCGAGGGGAGGGGCTTAGATCAAGTAGCCGCATGAAGCTAGTTTAAAAAGCATCGACCTGTTGGGAAGGACGGGGTGTTTCTGATTACTCAGAAACCTCCCCCTTCGTAGATTACACCGCCTGCAGGCACTGGGGGAGAGGGAGGGGGCGCACAGCCGCACAGTGGAAGGAGAGGGACGGCTCTGAGCAGCGCCACCACCAATTAGTGCGCTGCTGCGGCTCCCTCCACGTCCTTCTCTCCTGACTCCGGCGCTGCTGCTCCTCTCTGGCAGCTTGTAATGAGTCAGTTTGAGTCATTACAATGCCGCTGAGTAAATTAACGGGGATGCGTCCTGTTGCGCCCCCAGGGCGACTGCGCTGTGTGCCAGGCCCACCTGGCACACACGTAGTTACGGCTCTGCCGATATTGTTCACAGACATATTAAATCAGCCCTGCAGCACTGCCGATGCCGATATCCATCAGCATAGTGTGAAACCAGCATTAGAGTACCTCAGGAGGAGCCAGTCCCTGGAAATTGCAGACTAGAACTAGCAAGCAGGTTACATCAGAAGTTGTTCTGGCAATGAGAGGTGGCCAGGTAGACTTATACAGGGTGCCCTGGCTACTGATAGGTCCCTAGAGTCATGTGTAAAATCAGGAAATCAGGCCTGGGATTGGTGGATCAGTGGTCAACTGATCTCAAGCAAGATGGTGGTGACCATGTACCTGCAGTGCCAGCTCCACATGAAGAGGACAACAGGTTTTAACATAGTAACATAGTAATTGAGGTTGAAAAGAGGCAAAATGGCTATCGCGTTCAACCTGTATTTTGTATTAAGTGGAATTGATTTTACTTTTCCTGCTGAAGAATGTTTTATGACTAGATAACAACTACAAATCATGTTACACCCGGATTAACAACGTCAATATTTTAAATGTTGTAATCTTGGATATCCTTTTCAATCTTTTAAATGCATTTACAGAGTCCACCATTACCACCTTCCCTGGCAAGGAATTCCAACTCCTTATTGCCCTAACAGTTAAGAACCCTTTCCTCCGTTGCGTACAGACTTTTCTCTCCTCCAGCCTCAGCGAGTGCCCACGTGTCCTAAACAGAGTTCTTTTAATAAATAATTCCTCTGATAACTCTTTGTAGTGCCCCTTTACATATTTGAAGACATTAATAATGTCTCCTCTTAGACGCCTGTTTTCCAGTGTATACATGTTCAACCTAGTAAGCCTTTCCTCGTTATCCAGTCCCTCTAGCCCTTTAATCAATTTAGTAGCTCACCTTTGAACCCTTTCGAGTTCACCGATATCTTTTTTATACAGTGGTGCCCAAAACTGAACACAATACTCCAGGTGCGGATGTGCCAATGATTTGTACAGTGGCAGAATTACATCCTCGTCCCTTGTCTCAATTCCCTGTTTAATGCACACTAACACCTTACTTGCCTTCCTTACTGCGCTTTGACATTGTATACGGGCCCTCATTCCGAGTCGTTCGCTCGTTCTTTTTTTTCGCATCGCAGTGAAAATCAGCTTAGAGCGCATGCGCAATGTTCGCACTGCGACTGCGCTAAGTAATTCTGCTATGAAGAAAGGATTTTTACTCACGGCTTTTTGTTCGCACCGGCGAACGTAGTGTGATTGACAGGAAATGGGTGTTACTGGGCGGAAACACGGCGTTTTATGGGCGTGTGGCTGAAAACGCTACCGTTTCCGGAAAAAACGCAGGAGTGGCCGGAGAAACGGGGGAGTGTCTGGGCGAACGCTGGGAGTGTTTGGGACGTCAAACCAGGAACGACAAGCACTGAACTGATCGCACAGGCAGAGTAAGTCTGGAGCTACTCTAAAACTGCTAAGTTTTTTTTGTTCGCAATATTGCGTAAACTTCGTTCGCACTTTTAAGATGCTAAGATACACTCCCAGTAGGCGTAGACTAAGCGTGTGTAACTCTGCTAAATTCGCCTTGCGACCGATCAACTCGGAATGAGGGCCACGGTTAATAAGTTTATTATCAATGAGTACCCGCAAATCTTTTTCCAAAACTGTTACCCCTAGACTTTCCCCATTTAATATGTAGGATGCAAGTTTGTTTTTAGTCCCAAAATGCATAACCTTACATTTTCTATATTGAACCTCATTCTCCATTTAGATGCCCAGATTTCAAGTTTAGATAAGTCATTCTGCAGAGACTCCCCATCTATTTCTGAATTTGATTACCCTACACAGTATAGTATCATCTGCAAAGATTGACACTGTGCTTTCCAGGCATATTTCTAGGTCATTGATAATTATGTTGAACAGTAGTGGCCTGAGTATGGACCCCTGTGGTATTCCGCTGACTAGTGGTGTCCAGCTTGAGGACTTCCCGTTGACCACTACTCTCTGTACCCTGTTGTCCAGCCAGTTACTTATCCATGTACAAACAGTTTTTCCTAGGCCAAGCTCTTTTAATTTGATGATTAGTCTCATGTGAGGCACTGTATCGAAGGCTTTTGCAAAATCTAAGTAGACCACATCCACTGCTTTTCCTTGGTCAAGATTGTCGCTCACTTCCTCGTAGAAGTTAACTAAGTTAGTTTGACATGATCTGTCCCTCGCAAACCCATGCTGGTTCTTGCTAATAATCTTAGTGATCTGCAGATACTCCTGTATGCTATCCCTTAGAATTCCTACCAATATTTTCCCCACTATAGATGTCAAAATAACCGGCCTGTAGTTACCAGGATGATTTTTGGATCCCTTTTTAAATAATGGCACTACCTCTGTTATACGCCAATCCTTCGGTACCATGCCAGATCTAATTGAACTATTTAAAATTAAGTATAGGGGTCTTGCTAGTTGTGAACTTAGCTCCATAAGAACCCTCGGATGAAGTCCATCCATGCCAGATGATTTATTAGTCTTTATTTGCATAATCTCTCCCTGACTACTTCTTCACTTAAACAAGTATCTAACCACGAATCCTTACTGTCACTATCGCTATGCAGTACTCCCACCGTCAGTTCTTCTCTGGTGAACACTGATGAAAAAAATGTGTTCAGTATTTCTGCTTATGATTCGTCATCATTTAATAATACTCCAAATTCATCTTTTATTGGACCTATGTTCTCCTTTTTTAACCTTTTACTGTTTATGTATTAAAAAAAAAATTAGGATTGGTTTTACTCTCTATAGCAATTTGCTTTTTGTTTTCAATTTTAGCTGCACTTTTGCATTCATTGTAGTACTGGAATGAATCCTCCTTTCCATTAGATTTAAATGCTTTGAAAGCACGCTTCTTTTTATCGATTTCGACCTTGACCTTCTTGTTAAGCCACATCGTTTTGAGTTTGGTACTCCTGCGCTTACTGCCCATGGGAATAAATTTGTGAATATTGCTATCTTGCAACCCTTTTAAAGCATCCCACATTTCTGAAGTGTTCTTACCATGAAAAAAAACGTCCCACTCAATGTCGTTTAATGCACATCTCAGCATACTGAAGTTAGCCTTCCGAAAGTTAAATGTTTTTGTTGAACCCTTATTGCTGTTTCCTGAAACTGATGTCGAATGTGATCATATAGTGATCACTGTTACCCAAAGTCTCCCCAACTGTAGTATTCGATATGATGTCCACATTATTAGTAATTACTAGATCTAGAGTAGTTTACCCCTAGTTCTAGAGTAGTTTTACCCCTAGCTTTTAGTATTGTTATTACTTGGAGGACTACATCCTGACAGCCTAAGAAAGTAATGCACTGCCATGAAGCGATAGCACCAGATACAGTAACGAGGTTTACCAGTCCAGGGTGTGACATATTGATAGTATAAATTGTCGCCAGGGTTAAAATGTAAACAATCAAAATATAGACATGATCAAAATATCTACAGCTATTCCCATGCCCATGTAACATCATTACCAGAGCCGTATTAAGTGAGGGGCAACAGGATGGCCACCCCAGGACTTCCACACATAAGGGCCCCACATATACTGCATCATAAACAAGAGGAGTCTCCCTTGGCCGCTCAGCTGTTGGGGAGCACCTCCGTGCAGTGTCAGTCTCACGTGATAGGGAAATCCTGCGAGACAGTGACTGTGAGACGCCGGCTGCTGAGGCACGCTGTCCCAGTGCTACTGCTCTCTGTGAGTGCGTGTGTATGTGTGCGTGGTGCTGTGCTGCACTCTGTGAGAGTGTGTGTGTGTGTGTGTGTGTGTGTGTGTGTGGGGGGGAAGCACCTTTGCCAGTAATATTAGTGGTGGTGGAAGCCCAACAACCTCCATTGCCCTGGGCCCCCACCAGCCTTAGTCATGCCTCACCTGCCAATCTTTTCAGCACAGCTCTGATCAAAGCTCACAAAATTTCCAGGAGTTTATACTGCTGCACATGTGTATAATGTCCCCATGTACCCTTTGGCTCATATATTGCGTGTAAATCTGGCTCTGGTTCTAGCCAGGGCCTCCTGAGCCATTTACCTCACCAGACGTCCCTGCTGGAGTCCCACGTCGATGGCAGCACCACTGCAGAAATCTGCGGTTAAATGGCACAGCGACCATTTTCCCAGAGTTTTGCACATGCAATTGCCCCTTTAAAAAAATGTCCAAGTTCGGACGTCATCCCGCACAGCTGGGAGTTTTATCACCCTCGGTTTACCTGGACAAAGCTAATGAGTAAAATGTGCACTGGTGTTTTAGTGTGCACCATATGAGGCTGCTGTATAAATAATAATGGGGGTTGGAAAGGAGCAATATGAAAATAAAATGTGTTGTTAAGAAGTGACATACAGTATATTAGGATTTAGCTAGAGCAGATTACAAAGATTTAGTACAGTAAAAGATACAACTGACAAGGCGCTGGGCAGTAAAATGGAGCTGGAGCGTACTGACAGCACATTAAGCTCTGTACAATATAGAAGGTGACTATTGTAGCTGAGTGAAGCTTCGGAAAATATACCTACAATAAAGAAATAGAGGGCAGTATAAATATCTGCAGCTACAGAATATAAAAGCTGGGAGAAATAATTATCATTCATTGTCAAGGTCACCCTGAGGTGCAGACTATAGAGGTTTACACCAATCCAGTGACAGACACAGTACAGTACTATGCAATAATTACTGAAATAACTGTAACATAACAGAGCAGCAACAATGCAGTAGTGCAGAAGTAAAATGATTGGATGGGTTGTTACACCAATAGTCAACAGTACAAATACTGTACATACAAAAATAATTGTAGAAATAAATTGGAATGGAAATATAAAAAAGCTCACACAAAGTTCCCCAAAAACACACGAAGGGGTTATGAAGCAGTGATAACGATGATGAATGAAGGAGCCACAGTATAACTGATTCCTTTTATTTAACAAGAGGGCTAAAGTAGAGAAGTCCAACATATCTGCTATGGTCCCCCTAATTATCCCTTTACCAGTCCCCATACCATGCTGTGGTAGTAACCATAGTCTGGTGTGGGGACTGCAAAGTGACTTCATTTAACTGGCAAGCTTGAGATGGGGTTACCCTATACCAATCAATGTGGGACTTCACAAGATTGCCTCTGGGCCAAAAAACAATGAGCATGCAGTCACAACTGCAGTAACACCTTACCGACACCATTAAGCGACTCGAGAGGAGACGAATGCTGCATAGCAGTGGTGGTTTTGCAGGGCTGGATTAAGGGTCCTATGCATTGGAATATGTGTGCACAGGTGGTGGTGGAAAGGCAGAGTTAATGATGGAAAGGCAGATTTAGTGTACACACTTGTGATGGATGGAAGCCTTAGACAACAATCAGGCCAGTACTTAACCAGTGGGGACGTTTGTTTGGTAGCAATGTGACAGCACAGCCTTATTGACAGTTATTTACACTCAGACTGGTCATGGAGCAGATCTCGATTGGAATGGAGGCATCAGGTTACCAGACAGTGACTGTATATGGGTAGCGTGTAGCGATTCAAGCGGAAGCAGGCTCTTTATAGCAGTGTACTGTATATCTCAGTAGATCGCAGGTCTCAGAGAACTAAATGGAAGACATTTGTCTACCACTGTTGTGCTTTAACACAGTGACAAGCTGGTGTCACATATTAGTAGTAGGTTCAGTGGCCATCTTGGTTAGGGATTTGAAGCCTCCTTGAGAACACCTAAAGATGGAGTATGCACAGTAGCGCTCTTCAACTCCAACACTATGGACCTGGAGATAAAAATGACCAGGGACCTCTTGTGAGATGCAGAAGAGCTGTAAACAGTGCTGTGCAGGTGTGGCCAGTACCATATGGGTTTGTACACCCCATTTCATTATCAACCCTATTGTCTCCCTAAATATTAAATGTGGGAAAATAATTTCTCTCCAGTCTCAATAAAGTGCAAGTCAGGGATACACAAAAAGCATAAAAAGGGAAGCAGGGATGCACATTTATAATATGAATGGGTGGTCTAAAAAAGCACATTTTACACTCTAGAAAGGGCTTTATAGCCAACTCTAAATGACCCCCAGAGTTCATACTTAGCACAGGCTGTATTAAAAAAGCCATCAGTTGGCATTCCGGTGTTCAGGAGACCGAAAACCCGCATTTGGAATCCCACCACCCCACCTGTAATTCCCACTTGGTTGATGAGTCCATGCCATCAACCGAGTGGGAATAGAACCGTGCTCGAATCGTGGCGAGCGCAGTGACTCGCTGCTGGTATACCGGCAGACGTAATGTTGCTGTCGGTATACTGTCAGCCTGCATCCCGTCAGCCGGTATATCATACTGCACTGTGGAATTATTCTGTATATTGGTCAAGAAAGACAGCGATGCATTTTATACTGGTCAAGTTGCATGGGGCTAGATTGAATGTTTATCAATCATGAAAGTCCACTGTATAATGGGCATTATGGGGCCTCTAATCATGGCCAACTATATTGTATACTGGGCACAGAGACTATGGGGGAGATTCTATTAGCAGCAAGTTTCTATCAGAGCCTTGCACAATAATGTTATACTGGTAAAACAGCAAAAAAGCCAACAGAGGTGTTTTAATAACCAAAGGCCTCGCTATTACTGTCAGTTCAATATTAAAACATCATAAAATAGTATTTTTTATTTGAATTGTGTTATTTGGTATTATTTCAATCTCCCACTTGTTTTCTACCAAAGTACAGTAGCAATCTTGAAAAATGGAAAGTAGACAGAAGCAGCAGATTAATGAAACGAGAAAGAGGTGATAGGTGCTGATTGAAAGGATGAAGTAAAAGAGAACTTTGGCAAATATGGAGATGGTAAAGGGACAGATATATAACAAATGGAATGTGTATAATGGGAAGTGGTGATGGTGGACTATAAACATATCACACATCACTAGAGATTCTTTTCTGCACTTCCCTTTATGGAATGTAGCACATGAGTGAGGCCATGCTATGATGTCATAATGGTAGCTCTGTATATCAGTACTCTGCTGTTGCTACCTCTCTCACACACCCAGGACACTGACATAGCATTATCATTCCTGTCATTAAAATACTCACTATACATCTCTTGCACCCTCATATACACACAGCCCACTGATGGGAAGAGACATCCGTTAGGTAAGTATCTCATCAAAGACAAGGGTGTCTCACTTGGATGTGCCTGAAGACTTGGAACTTGGCTACCCTAAAATATGACCTTGAGCTCATTTACTTCTACCATGTAAGGTTCTGGCAGGACAGCACAGATATCGCTATATCTTAACCACTCGGGTAAATTTGGTGCTTCTCAAAAGTGGATGACCATCCTCTTCAGCAAATTGAGTCTCTGTGCGAGGAATGTGAATTGGGCAGTATCAGGAGCTGTGGACAGGAGCTATATTAATGTCATCACCAGCCAATGTTTGCTATATGGTGTGTTATATATTTCAGTCTCACATGTTCATACTTTATTAAGTTTGATCATATAAACACTAGGGATGAGCGGGTTTGGTACGAAGAACATACCCCAATCCCCCCCCCCCCGAACTTTGCGTTCCGAGCCGGGATCCGAGTCCGGCTCGGGACTTCCCACCTAACTCAGATTTCAAAACGAGGCAAAACGTCATCATCCCGCTTTTGGATTATCGCGGGTTTTGGATTCTATATAAGTCCCCGTGCATCTGCACCATCTTCACTCCAGCATTGGAGAGTGTACTGGACGGACATGTCCATCTCAGTACTGGGTGGTGTGTGGCGGGTGGGTGTGTCCTGTGTGCTGTATCTGAAAAAGGGGTGATCGCTGTCTGCTGTATCTAAAAAAGGGTTGCTCTCTCTGTCTGATGTGTCTGAAAAAGGGGTGCTCTCTCTGTCTGCTATATCTGAAAAAGGGGGCTCTTGGTCTGCTGTATCTGAAAAAGGGGTGCTCTCTCTCTCTGCTGTATCTGAAAAATGGGTGCTTTCTCTGTTTGCTGTATCTGAAAAAGGGGTGCTCTCTCTGAAAAATGGGTGCTCCCTGTCTGCGGTATCTGAAAAAAAGGTGCTCTCTCTGTCTGCCCCAGTATAAAATGAAAATAATAAATGCTAAAAACAAAAAGCCTAAAATTATAAAAAAAAAAAAAAAATAAAAAAAAAAATATATATATATATATATATATATATATATAAAAATTTGTTTGTGCTGTACCCCAGTGTACTATACAATTTTTATTTTATTTACATAAGTACTGTCACACTGCTGGTCAGACCGCAGTATATTATATCCTACTCATACAAGTATTGTGTGATGGTGTCGGTGAAGTCAACCGCAGTGTGTAATTATTATATACATTTCTGACTCATTTGTGTGATGCTGTCGGTGAGGTCAACCGCAGTGCGTAATTATTATATATATTTCTGATTCATTTATGGGACACTATAACAGTAAAAAATACTTCTACATATTTTTGATTCATTTGTGCAACACTGTAGCCTCAGTGTGTGATATATAAAAATTAAATTATGTATTTTGATTTAAATTTAAATTTTGTGCTGTATCATCCCAGTATACAACCAGGGACTACAGCTGCTCTGTCCATCTAGGGGTGTTCTGTCAGTCCACCCAAAACAGAAGACCTTTTTTTTATATTTTGTGCTGTAACCTTCCAGTATACATCCAGGCGTGCTCTGTCCATTTCAGGGTGCGCTATCCGTAGCTCATATTCTTATGTTATAACTTATTGTCCTATTTTCATAATTTTTCTTATTACCACATTGTGATTAATTCAAATTAATATAATTAACATACTTCCCAACTGTCCCGATTTTCGCGGGACAGTCCCGTTTTTTGGGGACTGTCCCACCTGCGGGCCGCAGTGTCCCGCGGTGGGGGGGCAGTTGGGAGGCTCTGTCTCTCGCTGCCCTGCTTAGCAGAGCAGCAGTGAATAGACGCTGTGCGCATGCGCACAGCGTCTATTCACTGAAGTCAGAGGGAGAGGGGGCATGCCAGCGGCTCACAGAGCGCTGGGCATGCCCCCTCAGTGACGAAAACGGGGGATTGGCTCGCGATCGCGGGTCCTCTCGCGAAGCCACCCCCCCTTTTCTTAGGTCACACCCCTTTTTCGGGAGCGCACGCGGCTTCGCCGCGCGTGTGTCCCTCTTTATAAAGAAGAACTGTTGGGAGGTATGAATTAATAATAATTATAATTGAACTAAATTGAAATTAAATAAACTCTCCACACTGTATAACAAACTTTCTGCATATCCAAGATATCTTTGAGGAAGTGAAGAGTTTGATCCAATATTAATAAAATTAAATTAATTAAATACAATTTAAATAAAAATAAATTAAATTAAATATATTAAACCTAACATATTGTCTTTTTTTATTCTTTGCCTTAATCACATTTTTGTGAACTGAAATCTTGAGCCTTGCCTAATGTGTAGTTTTTTTAAATACATTTTTTTTTTATTATTTTGTCCTTCCAGTATATACATCCAAGGGCTGTTGCTGCTCCATGCAGCTACCTCGGTGCAACCTTTTGAGTTGTGAGGTGTTCAGAATAGTCTGGAAATGAGTGGAAATTAATGTTATTGAGGTTAATAATACTGTAGGAACAAAACAAAACAAAAATCTGTGATTTTAGCTGTTTTTATGATTTTTTTCCAAAGGAATAAAGATCCAAAACCAAAAACCACAAGCGGGGTATTGGCAAAACCAATACAGAGCCAAAACACAAAGGAGCTACAGATACAAAACTAAAACACAAAACCCGAAAATGGCCCTGCGCACACCTCTAATAAACACACAACTTAAGTATTATATATAGCCCACAGTGAATTGGCAGAGCTCCAGCTACGCTGTGTGACAACGACCGGTGGGTCAGGATTAGACTCATGAGATTTAGCCATCGGCAGGATGTAGAATTAACATTCACCGGGCTCCATGGGAAGAGCAGCGCCCACACTTGGATCCTGCTGTGAACCACACAGATGCTGCTGTACATTCAGGTGCCCCTTTAGGGCTTGGATTAATTCATTCTTTCTCATAAACGGGATAGGCTCCTAACGGAGCCCCTGTCCCAGTCACTAAAACATTATATTTATCTCCAACTAGTTACCAGCCCGTCAAAATGACAGAACATCATAACAGTATTGTCAGCGCCGGCGGCTGTGCATGTCCAAATGGCGCAACACTTGAATTTCTCCATTGGGCGCCATCTCGCCAGTGTTCAAAACATTTGAATTCCCCCCCACAGAGGTTAGGAGCAGCATTGGCCTTTCTCTAACGTCCTAGTGGATGCTGGGGACTCCGAAAGGACCATGGGGAATAGTGGCTCCGCAGGAGACTGGGCACAAAAGTAAAAAGCTTTAGGACTACCTGGTGTGCTCTGGCTCCTCCCCCTATGACCCCCCTCCAAGCCTCAGTTAGATTTTTGTGCCCGAACGAGACGGGTGCAGGCTAAGGGGCTCTCCTGAGCTGCTTAGTGTAAAAGTTTAAAGTAGGTTTTTTATTTTCAGTGAGACCTGCTGGCAACAGGCTCACTGCACCGAGGGACTAAGGGGAGAAGAAGCGAACTCACCGCCGTCCCCCTTACAGAGCCAGAAGACGGAAGAGGTCCGGAAAATCGGCGGCAGAAGACGTCCTGTCTTCAATAAGGTAGCGCACAGCACTGCAGCTGTGCGCCATTGCTCTCAGCACACTTCACACTCCGCTCACTGAGGGTGCAGGGCGCTGGGGGGGGGCGCCCTGAGACGCAATAAAAACACCTTTTTTGGCAAAAAATACATCACATATAGCTCCTGGGCTATATGGATGTATTTAACCCCTGCCAATTTTTACATAAAAAAGCGGGAGAAAGGCCGCCGAAAAAGGGGCGGAGCCTATCTCCTCAGCACACTGGCGCCATTTTTTCCTCACAGCTCCGTTGGAGGAAGGCTCCCTGACTCTCCCCTGCAGTCCTGCAATACAGAAACAGGGTAAAACAAGAGAGGGGGGGCACTAAATTGGCATATAAATATATACAGCAGCTATATTAGGGAAAAACACTTATATAAGGTTATTCCTGTATATATATAGCGCTCTGGTGTGTGCTGGCAAACTCTCCCTCTGTCTCCCCAAAGGGCTAGTGGGGTCCTGTCCTCTATCAGAGCATTCCCTGTGTGTGTGCTGTGTGTCGGTACGTTGTGTCGACATGTATGAGGAGGAAAATGGTGTGGAGGCGGAGCAATTGCCTGTGTTAGTGATGTCACCCCCTAGGGAGTCGACACCTGACTGGATGGTCTTATGGAAAGAATTACGTGATAGTGTCAGCACTTTACAAAAGACTGTTGACGACATGAGACAGCCGGCGAATCAGTTAATACCTGTACAGGCGTCTCAAACACCGTCAGGGGCTCTAAAGCGCCCGTTACCTCAGGTCGATACAGACACAGACACGGACACTGACTCCAGTGTCGACGGTGAGGAAACAAACGTATTTTCCAGTAGGGCCACACGTTACATGATCACGGCAATGAAGGAGGTTTTGAACATTTCTGATACTACAAGTACCACAAAAAAGGGTATTATGTGGGGTGTGAAAAAACTACCCGTAGTTTTTCCCGAATCAGATGCATTAAATGAGGTGTGTGATGAAGCGTGGGTTTCCCCCGATAAAAAACTGCTAATTTCTAAAAAGTTATTGGCATTATACCCTTTCCCGCCAGAGGTTAGGGCGCGTTGGGAAACACCCCCTAGCGTAGATAAGGCGCTCACACGCTTATCAAAACAAGTGGCGTTACCGTCCCCTGATACGGCCGCCCTCAAGGAACCAGCTGATAGGAAGCTGGAAAATATCCTTAAAAGTATATACACACATACTGGTATTATACTGCGACCAGCAATCGCCTCAGCCTGGATGTGCAGTGCTGGGGTGGCTTGGTCGGATTCCCTGACTGAAAATATTGATACCCTGGACAGGGACAATATATTATTGACTATAGAGCATTTAAAGGATGCATTTCTATATATGCGAGATGCACAGAGGGATATTTGCACTCTGGCATCAAGAGTAAGTGCGATGTCCATTTCTGCCAGAAGAGGATTATGGACGCGACAGTGGTCAGGGGATGCGGATTCCAAACGGCATATGGAAGTATTGCCGTATAAAGGGGAGGAGTTATTTGGGGTCGGTCTATCGGACCTGGTGGCCACGGCAACGGCTGGAAAATCCACCTTTTTACCCCAAGTCACCTCGCAGCAGAAAAAGATACCGTCTTTTCAGGCTCAGTCCTTTCGTCCCCATAAGGGCAAGCGGGCAAAAGGCCACTCATATCTGCCCCGGGGCAGAGGAAGGGGAAAAAGACTGCAGCAGACAGCCTCTTCCCACGAACAGAAGCCCTCCCCCGCTTCTGCCAAGTCCTCAGCATGACGCTGGGGCCTTACAAGCGGACTCAGGCACGGTGGGGGCCCGTCTCAAGAATTTCAGCGCGCAGTGGGCTCACTCGCAAGTGGACCCCTGGATCCTGCAGGTAGTATCTCAGGGGTACAAATTGGAATTCGAGACGTCTCCCCCTCGCCGGTTCCTGAAGTCTGCTTTACCAACGTCTCCCCCCGACAGGGAGGCGGTATTGGAAGCCATTCACAAGCTGTATTCCCAGCAGGTGATAATCAAGGTACCCCTCCTACAACAGGGAAAGGGGTATTATTCCACGCTGTTTGTGGTACCGAAGCCGGACGGCTCGGTGAGACCCATTTTAAATCTGAAATCCTTGAACACTTACATAAAAAGGTTCAAGTTCAAGATGGAGTCACTCAGAGCAGTGATAGCGAACCTGGAAGAAGGGGACTATATGGTGTCTCTGGACATCAAGGATGCTTACCTCCATGTCCCAATTTGCCCTTCTCACCAAGGGTACCTCAGGTTTGTGGTACAGAACTGTCACTATCAGTTTCAGACGCTGCCGTTTGGATTGTCCACGGCACCCCGGGTCTTTACCAAGGTAATGGCCGAAATGATGATTCTTCTTCGAAGAAAAGGCGTCTTAATTATCCCTTACTTGGACGATCTCCTGATAAGGGCAAGATCCAGAGAACAGTTAGAGGTCGGAGTAGCACTATCTCAAGTAGTACTACGACAGCACGGATGGATTCTAAATATTCCAAAATCGCAGCTGATTCCGACGACACGTCTGCTGTTCCTAGGGATGATTCTGGACACAGTACAGAAAAAGGTGTTTCTCCCGGAGGAGAAAGCCAAGGAGTTATCCGACCTAGTCAGGAACCTCCTAGAACCAGGCCAAGTGTCAGTACATCAATGCACAAGGGTCCTGGGAAAGATGGTGGCTTCTTACGAAGCGATTCCATTCGGCAGATTCCACGCAAGAACTTTTCAGTGGGATCTGCTGGACAAATGGTCCGGATCGCATCTTCAAATGCATCAGCGGATAACCCTGTCTCCAAGGACAAGGGTGTCTCTCCTGTGGTGGTTACAGAGTGCTCATCTCCTAGAGGGCCGCAGATTCGGCATTCAGGACTGGGTCCTGGTGACCACGGATGCCAGCCTGAGAGGCTGGGGAGCAGTCACACAGGGAAGAAATTTCCAGGGCTTGTGGTCAAGCATGGAAACGTCACTTCACATAAATATCCTGGAACTAAGGGCCATTTACAATGCCCTAAGTCAGGCAAGACCTCTGCTTCAGGGTCAGCCGGTGTTGATCCAGTCGGACAACATCACGGCAGTCGCCCACGTAAACAGACAGGGCGGCACAAGAAGCAGGAGGGCAATGATGGAAGTGGCAAGGATTCTTCGCTGGGTGGAGAATCATGTGATAGCACTGTCAGCAGTGTTCATTCCGGGAGTGGACAACTGGGAAGCAGACTTCCTCAGCAGACACGATCTTCACCCGGGGGAGTGGGGACTTCACCCAGAAGTCTTCCACATGATTGTGAACCGTTGGGAAAAACCAAAAGGTGGACATGATGGCGTCCCGCCTCAACAAAAAACTGTACAGATATTGCGCCAGGTCAAGGGACCCTCAGGCAATAGCTGTGGACGCTCTGGTAACACCGTGGGTGTACCAGTCAGTGTATGTGTTCCCTCCTCTTCCTCTCATACCAAAAGTACTGAGAATCATAAGAAGGAGAGCAGTAAAGACTATACTCGTGGCTCCGGATTGGCCAAGAAGGACTTGGTACCCGGAAATTCAAGAGATGCTCACGGAAGACCCGTGGCCTCTACCTCTAAGAAAGGACCTGCTCCAGCAGGGACCATGACTGTTCCAAGACTTACCGCGGCTGCGTTTGACGGCATGGCGGTTGAACGCCGGATCCTGAAGGAAAAAGGCATTCCGGATGAAGTCATCCCTACCCTGATCAAAGCCAGGAAGGATGTAACCGTACAACATTATCACCGTATTTGGCGTAAATATGTTGCGTGGTGCGAGGCCAGGAAGGCCCCTACAGAGGAATTTCAACTGGGTCGTTTCCTGCATTTCCTGCAAACAGGACTGTCTATGGGCCTCAAATTAGGGTCCATTAAGGTTCAAATTTCGGCCCTGTCAATATTCTTCCAAAAAGAACTGGCTTCTGTTCCTGAAGTTCAGACGTTTGTCAAGGGAGTACTGCATATACAGCCTCCTTTTGTGCCTCCAGTGGCACCTTGGGATCTCAATGTAGTTTTGGGATTCCTAAAATCACATTGGTTTGAACCACTCACCACTGTGGACTTAAAATATCTCACATGGAAAGTGGTAATGCTGTTAGCCCTGGCTTCAGCCAGGCGTGTCTCAGAATTGGCGGCTTTATCCTATAAAAGCCCTTACCTAATTTTTCATACGGACAGGGCAGAATTGAGGACTTGTCCTCAATTTCTCCCTAAGGTGGTTTCAGCTTTTCACTTAAACCAGCCTATTGTCGTGCCTGCGGCTACTAGGGACTTGGAGGATTCCAAGTTGCTGGACGTAGTCAGGGCCCTGAAAATATATGTTTCCAGGACGGCTGGAGTCAGAAAATCTGATTCGCTGTTTATCCTGTATGCACCCAACAAGCTGGGTGCTCCTGCTTCTAAGCAGACGATTGCTCGTTGGATTTGTAGTACAATTCAGCTTGCACATTCTGTGGCAGGCCTGCCACAGCCAAAATCTGTAAAAGCCCATTCCACACGGAAAGTGGGCTCATCTTGGGCGGCTGCCCGAGGGGTCTCGGCTTTACAACTTTGCCGAGCAGCTACTTGGTCAGGGGCAAACACGTTTGCTAAATTCTACAAATTTGATACCCTGGCTGAGGAGGACCTGGAGTTCTCTCATTCGGTGCTGCAGAGTCATCCGCACTCTCCCGCCCGTTTGGGAGCTTTGGTATAATCCCCATGGTCCTTTCGGAGTCCCCAGCATCCACTAGGACGTTAGAGAAAATAAGAATTTACTTACCGATAATTCTATTTCTCATAGTCCGTAGTGGATGCTGGGCGCCCATCCCAAGTGCGGATTGTCTGCATTACTTGTACATAGTTATTGTTACAAAAATCGGGTTATTGTTGTTGTGAGCCATCTTTTCAGAGGCTCCTTCTGTTATCATGCTGTTAACTGGGTTCAGATTACAAGTTGTACGGTGTGATTGGTGTGGCTGGTATGAGTCTTACCCGGGATTCAAAATCCTTCCTTATTGTGTACGCTCGTCCGGGCACAGTATCCTAACTGAGGCTTGGAGGGGGGTCATAGGGGGAGGAGCCAGTGCACACCAGGTAGTCCTAAAGCTTTTTACTTTTGTGCCCAGTCTCCTGCGGAGCCGCTATTCCCCATGGTCCTTTCGGAGTCCCCAGCATCCACTACGGACTATGAGAAATAGAATTATCGGTAAGTAAATTCTTATTTTTATTATATAGGATCCGAATTTGTTATTACTGCTTATATTTTTTAAGGACAGTTACCAGCGAACTCCCAACCCTAATACTGGGCACCCCTGTCCCTCTCATGGGGAAAATATACAGACTCCTCACAGTTAGGGCCATAGTGGGAATTGAACCCATGACCTCAGTGCTGTGTGACAGTAATGTTAATTATTACACCATTCATACTGCAAAGATTTAGGATTTCTAATCAGAATTAAATTACGAGACATTGAGACTTTACATTTTTTAATGCAAAAAAACAGTACAAATATGACTCCCAGACTGAGGTTTTACACATACACATATACGGGGCCCAGTGCACCACTACAGTACAGTAAAATACTCGGTTTATTAAACCTCTCCTGTAGCTGCCTGGAAAATCCATTCTCATTCACAATTGATGGCCTCGTGGGTTGCTTGCTAAACATTGTACAGACACACAAATAAGATATAATGAATGACATTTGACCTCTGTCTACCCATACAAAACTCTTGACTTTTTCAGCAAAGGCTTTTTTGTTCCAAAAGTGGCTCAACTGTATTCCTAGACGCCTTAATTATACTTTGCAAATACGGCCTTGCAGCCCTTTCTCGAGCAACACAGCTTTGACCTTTGAGTATCGCAAGCCTATTTATTAGAACGTATTAAAGTAAAGATGAATTAGGATTAACGTTAAAGCATGTATTTAGAAGTCCTTACTTTATTTCATGGTAGTGATTCAATAGGCTACCGAAGAATGAATGCATTCCTATGTCTTTACATCAACCAATGTGGGCATTGTCTGACAGCTTCTGACTAGTGCTTGCACTAATCAATGAGCATGCAGAATCCAGTGACTCAAAAATGGCTTAACAAGACTATACCACCAGGTTTCTAAATTACTTCATCTTTTGTGTATTCTCAAAAATACATGTGCTATACCAGCATAATTATAAGGTTTGCCCAATCCTGCACTGTACACCATTAGTGGGGGTAATACAGAGTTGATCGCAGCAGCAGATTTGTTAGCAGTTGGGCAAAACCATGTGCACTGCAGGGGGGGGGGGGGGGGGGGGCAGATATAACATTTGCAGAGACAGTTAGATTTGGGTGGGTTATATTGTTTCTGTGCAGGGTAAATACTGGCTGCTTTATTTTTACACTGCAATTTAGATTTCAGTTTGAACACATCCCACCAAAATCTAACTCTCTCTGTACATGTTATATCTGTCCCCCCTGCAGTGCACATGGTTTTGCCCAACTGCTAACAAATTTGCTGCTGCAAACAACTCTGAATTAGCCCCTGTACCATTATTATCATAAGGGAACATGCAACATTATTTCTGGGAAACTTGGTTTAAATGACTGTAGTCTGAAAGGTACATTAGATGCTTTTATCTTCCTACAGTTTCCAGTGCAGGATAATGAAACTAAGGGAAGGTAAAAGCACAAAATACCACTCAACATTTCTATAGATCTGGGCACAGTGGCCACAGTACTCATTCAACCAGACTATGGTATTATCCAAGCTATGGTATTACCCAGGCTATGGTATCACCCAGACTTTCGTATCAACCAGGCTATCAGTGGCGTAACTAGAAATTTTTCTCCCCCAAGCCAAAAAATTCTTCGGCGCCCCCCCCATAATTGGCACTATCAAAGGGATAAAAAGGGGGCGCACCACAAAAGGGGACGTGGCTTTGTTGGAATGGGCGTGGCTTTGCATAAAGGGGCGTGGCATTGCAGGAAAAGACTTCCATATACCCCAGTTTTGCAACCTGCACGCCCAGACGTTAGCCACCACAGGAAAGAAAAATAATCCTGATTCATGCCCCTTACATTATTTGTCATTTTTCCTCCTTATAGTAATGCCCAGTATACATTATGCCACATACTGCAATGGCCCTTAGACATTATTCCACAAACAATAATGCACATGACACAATATGCACACACACCATAATGCCCCCGACACATTATGCCACACACTGCAATGCCCCTGATACATTATAGCACATACAATGTCTGTGACACATTATGACACACACCGCAATGACCCTGAGACATTATACCACATACCACAATGCCCGTGATATAGTATACAACACACAGTAATGCCTGACACATACCGCAATGCCCGTTATACCCTATGCCATACACCGCAATGCCCGTTATACATTATGCCACACTGCAATGACCCGGAGACATTATACCACATACCACAATGCCCGTGATATAGTATACAACACATCGTAATGCCTGACACATGACACACACCGCAATGTCCGTGATACATTATGCCTCACACTGCAATGACCCTGAGACATTATACCACATATCACAATGCCCGTGATATAGTATACCACACACCGTAATGCCTGTGACACATACCGCAATGCCCGTTATACCCTATGCCACACTGCAATGCCCCTGAGACATTATACCACAATGCCCGTGATATAGTATACCACACACCATAATGCTTGTGACACATTATGACACACACCACAATGTCCGTGATACATTATGCCACACACCACAATGCCCATTACACATTAAGTCCTACAGTAAGGCTTCTAATTACTTTTAAATACCTGCTCATTGCCAGGGGTTTCATGCTCTTGGTTCCATGCACGGTGCCAGGGGTTTTCATGCTCAGGGTGTCATGCTCGTTGCCAGGTGTTTCATGCACTGGGTGTCATGCTCGTTGCCAGGGGTTTCATGCACTGCGTGTCATGCTCGTTGCTAGGGGGTAGTGCTTGTTGCTAAGGCTGTGCTCCCAGTGCCAGATATGTCCCCAGTGCCAGATATTCCCCCACGGTGCCAGGTACTCACATGCCCCCAGTGCCAAATATAGCCCCCCCCATGTGTCAGGTACACATATACCCCCCCCCAGTGCCACATATGCCCCCAGTGCCAGATATTCCCCCACAGTGCCAAATATACCCCCCCAAGTGCCACATATGCCCCCAGTGCCAGATATTCCCCCACGGTGCCAAATATAGCCCCCCCCATATGTGCCAGGTACACATACACCCCCCTCAGTGCCACATATGCTCCCTCAGTGCCCCCGCCCCCCCTCCCCCCCCCCCCCCCCCGCTGTCCCGCTGTGTTGGAGGGACACGGAGGGCACAGCGCGCGCCTCTCCCGTGTCCCTCCTGCATCTCCGGCGGGTCTAATAAAGGAAGTGCCGGTTCGTGAGCCAATCAGAGCCCACGAACGGCACTTCCTTTATTAGACCCGCCGGAGATGCAGGAGGGACACGGGAGAGGCACGCGCTGTGCCCTCCGTGTCCCTCCAACACAGCAGGAAGGGTTAGTGACAACAGATTGACATGCGGACGCTCATCCGCATGTCAATCTGCTCTAAATCAGTGGCTGCGCCCCCGCAGCCCCTCGCCCCCAAGCCACCGCGAGGACTGCGTGGGCAGTAGTTACGCCAGTGCAGGGTATGGTATCACCCAGGCTATGGTATCCCCAAGGCTATGGTATCACCCAGGCTATGGTATCACCCAGGCTATGGAATTACCCAGGCTATGGTATCATCCAGGCTATGGTATCACCCAGGCTATAGTATCACCCAGACTATGGTCTCACCCAGGCTATGGTATTACCCAGGCTATGGTATCATCCAGGCTATGGTATCACCCAGGCTTTAGTATCCCCCAGGCTATGGTATCACCTAGGATATTGTATCCCCCAGGCTATAGTATTACCCAGGCTGTGGTATCATCCAGGCTGTGGTATCATCCAGGCTATGGTATCACCCAGGCTATAGTATCCCCCAGGCTATGGTATCACCCAGGCTTTAGTATCACCCAGACTATGGTCTCACCCAGGCTATAGTATCCCTCAGGCTATGGTATCACCCAGACTATCATATCACCCAAGCTATGGTATCACTAGGGCTATTGTATCGTGGGTGCGAATAGGCACAGCCAGACGCAGCTAGTTGCTGCCGCAATGCGTATGCACATGTGTACGCATTGCAGCAACCAGGGCCGGTGCTAGGGTGTTCGGCGCCCTCCTGCAAACTATAAATTTTGCGCCTTTCTACAAATACCGATCTCATCCTCAGAGCTATAACTAGACATCTTGGTGCCCCTCCCCCCAAGATCTATAACATGGGCAGTTCATGTCTCCATTATTCAAAATTACGCCACACAGTAGTATCACTTATACACACCAGGTAGAGCCCCTTATATACATTACGCCAGGTAGAGCCCCCTTTTACACATTGCACCAGGTAGAGCCAGTCACACCTTATTCCAGGTAGAGCGCCCTTTCACACACTGCGCCAGGTAGAGAGAGTCACACATTATTCCAAATAGAGCACCTTTATACACATTGCACCTGGTAGAGCCAGTCACACATTCCAGGTAAAGCACCCTTTTACACATTGTGCAAGGTAGAGCCAGTCACACATTATTCCAGGTAGAGCACCCTTTTACACATTGCGCCAGGTAGAGCCAGTCACACATTATTCCAGGTAGAGCACCCTTTTACACATGGCATTTCCCCCCCAGCACACAGTACTATGAGCCCCCCTTCTCCAGCACACATTAATATGACACCCGCCCTTACCAGCACACATTAATATGACCCCCCCCTTCCCAACACACATTGTATGCCACTTCCCAACACACATTGTATGCCACTCCCCAGCACATTAATGACACGACCCTCCAGCACACACACCCCCTCCTTAGCACACATTAATTACACCCCCCTCCACAACACACATTACAGCCCCCCTCCCCAGTACACATTAATTACAACCCCCCTCCCCAGCACACATTAACTACACTCCCCCTACCCAGCACACATTAATTACACCCCCCCGTCCCCAGCACACATTACACCACCCCTCCCCAGCACACATTAATTCCACCCCCCCTCCGCAGCACACATTAACTACACCCCCTCCCCAGCACACATTAATTACACCCCCCTCCCCAGCACACATTACATACCCAAGCACGCATTAATTACACCCCCCATCCCCAGCACACATTAATTACACCCCCAGCACAAATTAATGACACCCCCTCTACATAGTACACATCAATGACACCCCCAGTACACATTAATGATTCCCTCCAGTACACATTAATGACACCCCCCTCCCCATTACACATTAATGACACCCCCCTCCCCAGTACACATCAATGACACCCCCCTCCCCAGTACACATCAATGACACCCCCCAGTACACATTAATGATTCCCTCTCCCCAGTACACATTAATGACACCCCCCTCCCCAGTACACACCAATGACACCCCCAGTACACATTAATGATTCCCCCCCTCCCCAGTACACATTAATGACACCCCCAGTACACATTAATGATTCCCCCAGTACACATTAATGACTCCCCCCTCCCCAGTACACATTAATGATTCCCCCAGTACACATTAATGAGACCCCCCAGTACACAGTAATGACACCCCCTTCCACAGTACAAATCAATGACACCTCCCCTCCACAGTACACATTAATGACACCCCCCCTCCCAATTACACATCAATGACACCCCCCCTCCCCAGTACACATCAATGACACCCCCCAGTACACATTAATGATTCCCCCCTCCCCTGTACACATTAATGACACCCCCCAGTACACATTAATGACACCCCTCTCCCCAGTACACATCAATGACAGCCCCAGTACACATTAATGATTCCCCCCTTCCCCAGTACACATTAATGACACCCCCAGTACACAGTAATGATTCCCCCAGTACACATTAATGACACCCCCCTCCCCAGTACACATCAATGACACCCCCCTCCCCAGTACACATCAATGACACCCCCAGTACACATCAATGATTCCCCCCCTCCCCAGTACACATTAATGACACCCCCCAGTACACATTAATGACACCCCCCTCCCCAGTACACATCAATGACACCCCCAAGTACACATCAATGATTCCCCCAGTACACATTAATGACACCCCCCTCCCCAGTACACATTAATGATTCCCCCCCCAGTACACAGTAATGACACCCCCCTCCACAGTGCAAATCAATGACACCCCCCCTCCACAGTACACTTCAATGACACCCCCCCCTCCCCAGTACACATCAATGACACACCTAGGTACACATTAATGATTCCCCCCAGCACACATAATGACACCCCCCACCTCAGTACATATTAATGATTCCCCTCCTCAGTACACATCAATTACACCCCCAGTACACATTAATGATTCCCCCAGTACACATTAATGACACCCCCCTCCCCAGTACACATCAATGACACCCCCCTCCCCAGTACACATCAATCATCAATAATTAATTACACACACACACACACACACACACACACACACACACACACACACACACACACACACAAACACCCCAAGCACATGTTTATCTGCAGTAGTATTTATTTACCTCTGCTCCTCAGTGTGGCTGCTGCTCTTCGAAGTTCTCATGTCTGCTGGCTCCTCCGGTGCACGTGACTTCCTGCCTCCTCCACTGATGGGGAGGGGGGGTAGACGGTGCTGAAGACTGCTGTGTCCATACCCTCCAATTGTACCTTTTTGGCAGGTACAGTACCTTTTTGTTTGGTCTGTACCGATTTTTGGCTCTCCAAACTTCCATTGAAAGTATAGGAAAAGGGGCGTGACCACGCCACTTTACCCGTGGCCATGCCCCCTTTTAAAATCTGTACCGATTTTTATGTGTAAATTGTTGGAGGGTATGTGTGTCTTCATACAGAGTCACAGGGGAGTCCTGCCTATCTTCCTGCAGGAGTCTGGTCATGTGCAGCGGGGGGAGAGGGGAGGTTCCTGGCACAGGATATCATCTCAGCTTTTCATCCTACCGGGGCTGCTGCTGCCTGTCAGTGTGACACTAACACTGCCCATCAACAAGAGCAAGGTAGCAGAGCAGGGAGAACGCCTCTCTAACCCAGTGCCTCCCTGCTTTTCAGACCTTGCTGAGCAGCTAGCGCCGGGCCTGGTGGCAACCATGAGTCTGGCTACATCTGTACAACTATCGACCTATCTAATACCAATTACAAATTCATTATTAATGACAGAAGATGACTTGCAACACTATATTAGGAAGAAATGAAAATGTTTGTGAATTGTATCCTGGGAAATGTATTAATAGTGATAAAATCTCTGCAATCTATTCTGAATTAGGACATTTTGGGCCTTATTCAGAAGTGACGCATTGTCAATGCTGCACACATTTGGCAAATGTAAGTCCGCGTGTACATCTGAGCCACACTGTGCTGGCGTCCTGATTGTTACCGCTGAGAGACGCAGTACACAGTTGGACGCAGAGTCAGTGGATCCTAGTGGGTGTACCTGTGAGGTAACAGGGGGGTGGCTAAGTCAAAGTGTGCATCCAAAGACGCACAGACGCTCACACAGGACACCATACCCACATGGTGAAACTGACCTAAAGATGCTGTGAGGCAGAAAAGCACAGTTTCAAGATCTACAAGTTTTGATGAAATCGCTGTGGCATTAGCATGAGATGCAGCTGCGGCAAAAGACGCGGACACAGGGGGTGATTCAGACCTAATCGCTGGGCTGCTAATTTTGCTGTCTTGCATCCAGATAGTCGCTGCCTCCAGGGGGAGTGTATATTTGCCGTGCAAGTGTGCGATCCTATGTGTACGCCTAGCTGCTAAAATCCACTTTTGCAGTCTCTGTGCATCCCAGGACTTACTCCTACAGTGCGATCACATCATTCTGATCAGGGCCGGAGCTGACGTCAGGCACCCTCCCTGAAAAGGCTTGGGCACGCCTGCATTTTTCCGGACACTACCAATAAACAGTCAGTTACCACCCAAAAACAGCTTACTCCTGTCAATCACCTTGCGAAGGCCTATGCGAACGGATTTTTCACACCATCCCATCGCTGATCAGCGATGCCCTTTGTTGCTGTCCGACGTGCGTGGTCATTGCGGTGCATACGCATGCGCAGTTAGTTCCTGATCGCCCACTGTGGGAAAACGCACAGCAGCGATCACATGTGAATCACCCCCATGGCTATGACATATTTACACTCTGAGAATTACTCAGCATTAGTCACTTGTAGCCACTAATAAAATATTACCTCAGAACACCGTTATCACCCTCAGCATTAGTCACTGGTAGTCACCGGTAGATTATTACCTCAAAACACATTTATCTCCCTCAGCATTAGTCACTGGTAGTCACTGGTAGAATATTACCTCAGAACACCTTTATCACTACTCTACTGTGGTGTAACGTGTATAAGCAGCTCTACTGTGGCATAGCATGTATAAGTGGCTCTACTTTGTTGTGTAACGTGTATAAGGGGCTCTACTGTGTGGTGTTACGTGTATAAGGGTCTCTACGGTGTGGTGTAATGTATATAAGGGGCTCTACTGTGTGGTGTAAAGTGTATAAGGCGCTCTACTGTGAGGTGTATAGTGTATTAAGGGTACTACTGTGTGATGTAATGTGAATAACGGACAAAAATGTGTGGTTAATGTGAATAACAGACAATACTGTGTGGTGTAATCCTTCGGCGCACACTTTACATATTTTGAACATGGGGGCGTCCAAAGGAAACTTTCGCCCTGAGATCCACAAGGTCTGAAACTGGCCCTGTCACCAATGTAGAATTTAGAATATTTTTTTCTTTTCAAATGTAACATGTACCCAATTCAGTACAGGAGAGAGGGTGCCGAAACATACCCTTGCTCTGGGCACCATGGCACCTAGCTACACCTCTGCTGGTAGCCACAGGTAGAATATTACCTCAGACCACCTTTATCTCCCCAAACATTAGTCACTGGTAGCTACTGGTAGATTATTGCCTAAGAACACTGTCATCTCCCTCAGCATTAGTCACTGGTAGCCACTGGTAGAATATTTCCTCAAAACACTGTTATCTCCTTCAGCATTAGTCACTGGTAGCCACTGGTAGAATATTACCTCAGACCACCTTTATCTCTTCCAGCATTAGTCATTGGGGGTAATTTTGAGTTGATCGCAGCAGGAACTTTGTTAGCAGTTGGGCAAAACCATGTGCACTGCAGAGGAGGCAGATAAAACAATGTGTAGAGAGAGTTAGATTTGGGTGGGTTATTTTGTTTCTATGCAGGGTAAATACTGGCTGCTTTATTTTTACACTGCAATTTAGATTGCAGATTGAACACACCACACCCAAATATAACTCTCCCTGCACATGTTATATCTGCCTCCCCTGCAGTGCACATGGGGGGTAATTCCAAGTTGATCGCAGCAGGAATTTTTTTAGCAGTTGGGCAAAACCATGTGCACTGCAGGGGGGGGGCAGATATAACATTTGCAGATAGAGTTAGATTTGGGTGGGGTATTTTGTTTCTGTGCAGGGTAAATACTGGCTGCTTTATTTTTACACTGCAATTTAGAATGCAGATTGAACTCACCACACCCAAATCTATCTCTCTCTGCACATGTTATATCTGCCTCCCCTGCAGTGCACATAGGGGGTCATTCCGAGTTGTTCGCTCGTTATATTTTTCTCGCAACGGAGTGATTAGTCGCTAATGCGCATGCGCAATGTCCGCAGTGCGACTGCGCCAAGTAAATTTGCTATGCAGTTAGGTATTTTACTCACGGCATTACGAGGTTTTTTCTTCGTTCTGGTGATCGTAATGTGATTGACAGGAAGTGGGTGTTTCTGGGCGGAAACTGGCCGTTTTATGGGTGTGTGCGAAAAAACGCTACCGTTTCTGGGAAAAACGCTGGAGTGGCTGGAGAAACGGAGGAGTGTCTGGGCAAACGCTGGGTGTGTTTGTGACGTCAAACCAGGAACGAAACTGACTGAACTGATCGCAGTTGCCGAGTAAGTGTGGAGCTACTCAGAAACTGCTAAGAAGTGTCTATTCGCAATTGTGCTAATCTTTCGTTCGCAATTTTGATAAGCTAAGATTCACTCCCAGTAGGCGGCGGCTTAGCGTGTGCAAAGCTGCTAAAAGCAGCTTGCGAGCGAACAACTCGGAATGAGGGGCCCTAGTTTTGCCCAACTGCTAAAAAATTTCCTGCTGCGATCAACTTGGAATTACCCCCATGGTTTTGCCCAACTGCTAACAAAGTTCCTGCTGCGATCAAATCAGAATTACCCCCACTGTTACCTTAGTACACCTGTATCTCACTCGTCATTAGTCACTACTGCGCATGCACGGTTATCAGACAGCACATGCGTGAGTGGCTGTTACCAGGCAGGATCCCTCACCCAGTAAATTATGCGATATGTTGCCTGTAGGCAACAATGCTAATGGTGACAAGCTCTGTAATGGGAAGTAAATCTCACAATAAATCTCACAATATAGCAGCCACCATAGTAACCTATGAGTGATGTTATTGGAAACAGGGGAACTGCAGCAGATATCTCTGAAATCTGCCGCAAAACCTCTGTATTACATCCAGGAGATATTTACATTTTGCGGGTTTTTGGAGAAATGTTTCAAAATTTGTTTAATAAATATGCCCTTATGTGTCATGTAACAGTAGTATAAGAGGTTAAACTATGCTCCCAATCTGACTAGCCATCCTTTTTTAGGGATTCTCCTGGACTTCTGGGAGAGCAGACCACACTCCAGGAAACTGTCCACTTCACCAGTCTTTCATATTGAATAGCCTCATCATTGCCAAGCCACCTGATGGCATGCAACACCTGAACCTAAATTGCTGCATTTTGCAGTGGGAGGTATGGTCATGGGGTTAGAAATGATATCACCACTTGCATGTGTGCATCTTTTGTTGGTGTAGCGTGTGCAAATAATAAGAATTTACTCACCGGTAATTCTATTTCTCGTAGTCCGTAGTGGATGCTGGGTACTCCGTAAGGACCATGGGGTATAGACGGGCTCCGCAGGAGACTGGGCACTCTTAAAAGAAAGATTAGGTACTATATCTGGTGTGCACTGGCTCCTCCCCCTATGCCTCTCCTTCAGACCTCAGTTAGGGAAACTGTGCCCTGAAGAGCTGACATTACTAGGAAAGGATTTGGAATCCAGGGTAAGACTCATACCAGCCACACCAATCACACCGTACAACTCGTGATAACTATACCCAGTTAACAGTATGAACAATAACTGAGCCTCTCTCAACAGATGGCTCATACAATAACCCTTTAGTTAAGCAATAACTATATACATGTATTGCAGAGAGTCCGCACTTGGGACAGGCTCCCAGCATCCACTACGGACTACGAGAAATAGAATTACCGGTGAGTAAATTCTTATTTTCTCTGACGTCCTAGTGGATGCTGGGTACTCCGTAAGGACCATGGGGATTATACCAAAGCTCCCAAACGGGCGGGAGAGTGCGGATGACTCTGCAGCACCGAATGAGCAAACTCAAGGTCCTCCTCAGCCAGGGTATCAAACTTGTAGAATTTTGCAAGAGTGTTTGAACCCGACCAAGTAGCAGCTCGGCAAAGTTGTAAAGCCGAGACCCCTCGGGCAGCCGCCCAAGAAGAGCCCACCTTCCTCGTGGAATGGGCTTTTACTGATTTAGGATGCGGCAGTCCAGCCGCAGAATGTGCAAGCTGAATCGTGCTACAGATCCAGCGAGCAATAGTCTGCTTTTAAGCAGGAGCACCCAGCTTGTTGGGTGCATGCAGGATAAATAGCGAGTCAGTCTTTCTGACTCTAGCCGTCCTGGAAACATAAAGTTTCAGGGCCCAGACAACGTCCAGCAACTTGGAATCCTCCAAGTCCCTAGTAGCCGCAGGCACCACAATAGGTTGGTTCAAATGAAACGATGATACCACCTTAGGGAGAAATTGGGGACGAGTCCTCCATTCTGCCCTTTCCATAAGGAAGATCAGATATGGGCTTTTACATGACAAAGCCGCCAATTCTGACACACGCCTAGTCCAAGCTAGGGCCAAAAGCATTACCACTTTCCACGTGAGATATTTTAGCTCCACGGTCTTAAGTGGCTCAAACCAGTGGGATTTTAGGAATCCAACACACGTTAAGATCCCAAGGTGCCACTGGAGGCACAAAAGGGGCTGAATATGCAGCACCCCTGTAACAACGTCCGAACTTCAGGCAGTGAAGCCAGTTCTTTTTGAGAGAATAAGGAATAGGGCCGAAATCTTGGCCTTTATGGATCCTAATTTTAGGCCCATAGTCACTCCTGACTGTAGGAAGTGCAGGAATCGATCCCCCTGGAATTCCTCTGTAGGGCCTTCCCGGCCACACACCAAGCAACCTATTTTCGCCATATACAGTGAAAAAGTCTTGCTGTCACGTCTTTCCTAGCCTTTATCAGCGTAGGAATAACTGCATCCGGAATGCCCTTTTCCGCTAGGATCCGGCGTTCAACCGCCATGCCGTCCAACGCAGCCGCGGTAAGTCTTGGATCAGACAGGGTCCCTGTTGCAACATGTCCTGACTGAGAGGCAGAGGCCATGGGTCCTCTGAGAGCATTTCTTGCAGTTCCGGGTACCGAGTCCTTCTTGGCCAATCCGGAGCAAAGAATATTGTTCACACTCCTCCGTTTATTACAATTCTCAGCCCTTGGGTCTGAGAGGAAGAGGAGGGAATATATAGACCGACTGGAACACCCACGGTGTTACTAGTGCAACCACAGCTATCGCCTGAGAGTCCCTTGACCCAGCGTAAAACCTTTTTTATCTTTTTATTGAGGTGGGACGCCATGTAGTCCACCTGAGGCAGTTTCCATCAATTTGCAAAACTGCGTGAAGACTTCCTGATGAAGTCACCACTTTCCCGGGTGGAGGTCGTGTTTACTCCCGGAATGAACACTGCTGACAGTGCGCTTACTTGATTCTCTGCCCAGCGAAGAATTCTGGTGGCTTCTACCCTCGCCACCCTGCTCCTTGTGCCGCCCTGGCGGTTTACATGAGCCCCTGCGGTCTGACTGGATCAGAACCGGTTGGTCGCGAAGCAGGAACTCCGCTTGACTTAGGGCGTTGTATATGGCCCTTAGTTCCAGGATATTGATGTGAAGGCAAGTCTGTTGGCTTGACCACAAACCTTGGAATTTTCTTCCCTGTGTAACTGCCCCCCACCCTCGGAGGCTTGCATCCGTGGTCACCAGGACCCAGTCCTGAATGCCGAATCTGCGGCCCTCGAGAAGGTGAGCACTCCGCAGCCACCACAGGAGAGACACCCTGGCCCTGGGGGATAGGGTGATTAACCGATGCATCTGAAGATGTGATCCGGACCACTTGTCCAGTAAGTTCCATTGTCCTTGCATGGAACCAGCCGAAGGGGATGGCCTCGTATGATGCCATCATCCTTCCCAGGACTCGAGTGCAGTGATGCACTGACACCTGTTTTGGTTTTCAATAGATTCCTGACCAGTGTCATGAGCTCCTGAGCTCTCTCTATCGGGAGATAAACCCTCTTCTGGTCTGTGTCTAGGATCATGCCTAGGCGAGGCAGATGAGCTGTAGGAACCAACTGCGACTTCGGAATATATAGAATCCAGTCGTGTTGCCGTTTCACTTCCAGAGAAGGTGATACGCTGTCCAGCAACTGCTCTCTTGATCTCGCTTTTATTGAGGAGATCATCCAAGTATGTGATAATAGTGACACCTTGCTTCCGCAGGAGCACCATCATATCCGCCATTACCTTGATGAAATTGGTAATGACAATCCCGTACCGCAATTCTGAGGTACGCCTGATGAGGTGGATAAATGGGGACACGAAGGTATGCATCCCTTATGTCCCGATTCATTTCAGGCTTGCAATGACCGCTCTTAGCGATTCCATCTTGAACCTGAACCTTTTCAGGTATATGTTCAGGGATTTTAATTCAATATGGGTCTAACCGAACCGTCTGGTTTCGGGATTATAACATGGTCGAATAATAACACCCTCTTGTTGAAGGAGGGGACCCTTGACCACCACCTGTTGAAGATACAATTTACGAATTGCAGTTAACACTGGCTCCCTCTCTTGGGGGGAAGCCCGCCGGGTCCTCGGTGAGGGGGCATCTTCTCACAGTCCAGCCTGTATCCCTGCGATACAATTTCTATTGCCCAGGGATCTAACAGGGAGTGAACCCACTAGTGGCTGAACTTACGAAGGCGTGTCCCCACCGGGCCTAGCTCCGCCTGTGGAGCCCCAGCGACATGCAGTGGATTTTTGTCGAGGCCGGGGAGGACTTCTGTTCCTGGGGACTAGCTGTGTTGTACAGCTTCTTTCCTCTGCCCCCGGCTCTGACAAGAAAGGACGCACCTCAGACTTTCTTGTTTCTTTATTCGAAAAGCTGCATTTAATAATGTCGTGCTTTCCTAGGCTGTGCAGGAATATAAGGCAAAATATCAGAATTACCAGCTATAGCTGTGGAGACCAGGCCCGAGAACCTTTCTCCACACAATCCTCAGCCTTCCATATGCCTCTTAAGTCGGCATCATCTGTCCAATGTATATTCTACAGGACACGTCAAGCAGAAATCGACATAGCTTTTGTCTCTAGGACCCAGTATACTCATGTCCCTTTGGGCATGCTTTATAATTATATATCTATCACTTAAGACAGCATCTTAAAATATTTATATGCATACTAGGGTCTCAATCTCTGCTGATAAGGTACCTGTCCACGCTGCCACTGCGCTATAAACCCATGCCGACACAATCGCCGGTCTGGGTAGTATACTAGAATGTGCACACTATCTGCAGGATCCCTGAGAATAGCTAGTGCAAACAGGACACCCAAGGGGAAGATTCTCAACACATCCTGGCCCTAGTGGGGAAAGGATACAGCCTGAGAATTCTCTTGTGGGAAGCTGCCGTCTCTTGTCTGGAGATTCCCGCTCTTTTTCCTCATGAGAGGAGGGAAATTTACCTCAGCATTCTTCCCCTTAACATGTGTACTCTCGTGTCAGGGACAGATGAGTCATCAGTGATATGCAAATCATATTTTATTCCAATAATCATATATTGAATATCTTTTAGCCCTCTTAGCATTAGCATTAACATGTGTACTCTCGTGTCAGGGACAGATGAGTCATCAGTGATATGCAAATCATATTTTATTCCAATAATCATATATTGAATATCTTTTAGCCCTAACTTTGCATTATCGTAGTCGACAGTGGAGTTAAACTCCGTGTCGATACTTTGTTATTTTGGATAGTGAGCATAGAGAGACTCTGAAGGACTCTGTGACATAGGGACAGACCAGGGTAGATTTCCTTTCTGTTCCCTAACCTTTTTTGCAATAATTTTACCTCAGCACTTACACATATCCAAACAGGTGTCGGCGTTGTTGACGGAGACACCCTCCCACACAATTATCCGCTCTATCACCTCCTTAGAGGAGCCTTTTACCTCAGACATGTCGACACACGCGTACCGACACACCACACACACAGGGGATGCTCTTTTGAAGACAGTTTCCCCACCAGGCCCTTTGGAGAGACAGAGAGAGAGTATGCCAGCACACACCACAGCGCTATATAATACAGGGATGTACACTATACTGAGTGATTTTTCCCCTATAGCAGCTTATATACACAGTTTTGCGCCTAAATTTATGTGCTCCCCCTCACTTTTTTACCCTTTGTGTACCAGGATACTGCAGGGGAGAGCCTGGGGAGCTTCCTTCCAGCTGAGCTGTGAAGAGAAAATGGCGCCGGTGTGCTGAGGAAGAAGGCCCGGCCCCCTCAGCGGCGGGCTTCTGTCCTTATATGTACTTTAATGGCGGGGGTTAATGCACATATACAGTTTATCAGACTGTATTATGTGCTTTTCGCCAAGTAAGGTAATCTAATTGCTGCCCAGGGCGCCCCCCCCCCCCCCAGTGCCCTGCACCCATCAGTGACCGGAGTGTGTGGTGTGCTAAGGGAGCAATGGCGCACAGCTGCAGTGCTGTGCGCTACCTTAATGAAGACCGGAGTCTTCAGCCGCCGATTTTCAACTTCTCTTCGTTCTTCTGGCTCTGCAAGGGGGACGGCGGCGCGGCTCCGGGACCGGACGACTGAGGACTGGGCCTGTGTTCGATCCCTCTGGAGCTAATGGTGTCTGCAAGCAGGTAGGTTCGCTTCTCTCCCCTCAGTCCCACGTAGCAGTGAGTCTGTTGCCAGCAGATCTCACTGAAAATAAAAAACCTAACAAATACTTTCTTTTCTTGGAAGCTCAGGAGAGCCCCTAGGGTGCATCCAGCTCTGGCCGGGCACAGATACTAACTGAGGTCTGGAGGAGGGGCATAGGGGGAGGAGCCAGTGCACACCAGATATAGTACCTAATCTTTATTTTAAGAGTGCCCAGTCTCCTGCGGAGCCCGTCTATACCCCATGGTCCTTACGGAGTACCCAGCATCCACTAGGACGTCAGAGAAATATATGTTTATACGCTACAAACCCTTCCTCGGTACACATCCTTGCATCTGGAAGAACTAAGATGTCCACTTGGTGCATATTTTGTTGCACCAGCCCCATGCTAAGTGCAGAATCTCCATCAGAATAAGCAACTGACTGGGAGTATTGCTGGGACACGCCAGTGACACTGCCATAACATGCCTTTGAGGCCGACCATCTTCGTGCGTCTTCAGAATGGCCACCTCCCAGTCACCGCCCAGAAAAGTCCAGCACATTTCCAAGACATGTCATACACCGTGTGTCTCAATCACAACTGTGCCTCTGTGCACAGTGGCGTAAGTTCGTCCCAGTCGCCCGGAGGCATAATAAATGTTGGTGCCCCCCTACATATACACACACATACCATATGTAACTATCCGGCACTCAGGGTGAACAGTAGTAGCGTGCTCAGGTATCTTTCCCAATAGTAATATACATACACATACAAAGTGGACGCACTCCAAGTCAGTCATTACAATAAAACAGACACCAGCATACCTTTATAGTACACCTACAGTGCTCCCTCACCCGCCAGCGGGTCTCGATGGAGATGCTTTGGCGCAGCGGTGTGCCGATATATATAAAAAAAACACACAAAACCTCATTCACTTAAAAACACACACACGCCTCTTTCACTTAAACACACAAACGCCGCTTTCACTTAAACACACACATGCCTTTCACTTAAAAACACACACATGCCTCTCACTTACACATGGCTCTTTCACTTAAAAACACACACACCGCTTTCACTTAAACACACACATGCCTCTCACTTACACACACACACACATGCCTCTCACTTACACACACACACCTCTCACACACACATTCAGAAACTGACATCCCTCCATATATTTGTAAGGTAGCGTGTACCCAGACCAGGTGTGTGCTCTGTACATAGTCCTGTAGAAATGCTGAAATGCCCCTTTAATCCTTGCCTCTCACACACATGCCTCTCACACACATGCCTCTCACTTACACACACACACACACACACACACACACCTCTCACTTACACACACACACACACACACACATGCCTCTTTTACTTGAACACACAAATTTCTTTAAACACACACACACACACACACCTCACTTAAAAACATGCACACACAAAACACAGTGCTTCCAATATTTATTAAGGCTTGAGGCAAGTGCTGCCAGTGCCTACCTTTGGCTATCATCAGCCTGACGGAGGAGCAGAGAGCTTCCCTCGGCTGGCTTGCTTAACTGAAAGGGCTCGGGAGGAGCCGCACTCTGGAGCTCCCCCTAGCTGCAGCCATTGCCAGGTCTCTGTATATACAGGAGGCAGCTTCCGTCTCACTGACACAGCTCCTCCGTCTGTAAGAATCATTACAAATTTTTTTAGCAACGGCAGTGGCGGAACTAGGGAATGGTGGGCCCAGGTGCAACAATATGCATTGGGCCCTCCTCCCATATTATAAATAGGTGAAGCGCATCACCCAGAAAATTGAGTTTTGTCTCACTGAGAAGGGTGTCGCCATACAATAGTACTCTAAAGTCACGTTGCGCCACACAGTAGAGATCCTTATACATGGTACATCACACAGTAGTGATCCTTGAACACGGTACATCACACAGTAGAAGCCTTATACATGTTATATCACACAGTAGAGAGCATTATACACGTTACACCACACAGTAGATAGCATTATACACGTTACGTCACACAGTAGAGAGGCTTATACACGGTACGTCACACAGTAGAGAGCCTTATACGTGTTACGCCACACAGTAGAGATCCTTATACACATTACGTCACACAGTAGAGAAGCTTATACACGTTACGCCACACAGTAGAGAGCATTATACACGTTACGCCACACAGTAGAGATCCTTATACACGTAATGTCACACAGTAGAGATCCTTATACACGTTACGTCACACAGCAGAGAGCCTTATACATGTTACGCCACACAGTAGAGATCCTTATACACGTTACGTCACACAGTAGAGAGCCTTATACACATTACGTCACACAGTTGAGAGCCTTATACACGTTACGCCAGTGTCTACCTGATGTGCACACAAACATTAACTACGAGGAATGTGAGCTAGATAGAAACAGATGTAGCCAGCCTCATTTTTGCCGTGATGCGGTGGTATGGGCGTACGCATTGCGACAAGCTTCAGTGAACGCTGTGCTGCGCTAAGTTGCAGCCGACGTTCTCTCTATAGCGCATGCACATTTCATAGACATGGGAACACTAGTCGTGAGTGTGGCTACATCTGTAGATATGGATATACAGTATACTGTATATACACACATAGTAAACACACACACAGCAAAATACATATACACACACACATCCATAGCAAAAACGTACACACACACACACACTACTAAACACACATAGCAAAACACATATATACATACACAAACACACACCCATAGCAAAAAAATACAGTATACATACACCAATAGCAAAATACATACACCCCCCCATAGCAAAACCACACACATGCACCCATAGCAAAACACATACACCCATAGCAAAACACACACAGCTACATACATACATACACACACACACAGCCAGCATGTGCGTACAACATACTTTGCACCTCCTGGCTCCTGTAAGGCTCCTCACTGCGGCTGAGCCGATGTCTCCCAGTCCTCACTCTCCACACACACTGCTGCCGTGACTGTCCCTCCTCCCTCCCCCTTTTCCCAGCATTCAGCGGTGGCAGAGACCAGGACTATGGAGTAAGAAGCAGCAGCGCGGTGCCGAGATGAAGGGTGATGAGCTCACCCTTCTCACTTGCTGGCGCTGTGCGCTCACGTCCGGCGGCTTCCTCCTGTGTTAAGGCCTGCAGCGCAGCGACGGCAGCGTGTAATGAGTCAGTGTGACTCATTACACTGCTGCCGGCTGTGGGCCCCGCAAGTTCCGCCGCTGAGCAGTGGCGATCAGGCAGCGGGAGACAGTGGAGGAAATGTGCCCCCTACAGGCTAGGAGCCCGGCGGCAGCCGACTCCACTGCCTCCCACAGTTCCGCCCCTGTCTGTGCATACATGCTGTGGGACACATGCGCTGTGTGACTTTTTCAACTCTGATGCATGCGAATCTGAAAAACATCAACCATTTGTGCATTAACACTGTCATTATGTGCATCTCAGAATCACACCGTAAGTCTAAGCTAGTATGTCTGTATCCATCTAACATATTTCCCTAATACACTTTAGTCCACTGGCGTATTTATAGTGGGTGCAGTGTGTGCGGTGCACATGGGCCCCTGGTGTCCAGGGGGGCCGATACCGCACACCCTGCACTCATTATTTTTAATACTTCCCCTCTGGAGTCCCACTGTGCAGCAGCAGTGCTGCAGAATCACTGGGAAAATGGTGCAGCTTCATTCTCCAAGTGCTTTGCACATGCGCAGTATGAAAATCACTTGGAAAATGGCTGCAGCACCATTTTCCCAGCGATCTGCACATGCGCTGTAGACTCTGGGATAGAAATACAGTGCTGCTGGCTAGAGAGGAGGGGGCCTAGACGGAGTCTGCACACAGGCCTCCTTCTCTCTAGAAACGCACCTGCTTTGGTCATGCCCACAACAGGATTGGACCTGGTTCTTTTTGCAGCAGGAAATTAGGACTACTAGTTCAGATAAGTGGCTCTATTGACAAGCTTAATAAATACAGACTTACGTCTGTAATGTCAAAGTCGAAAAATATTGCAGTACATACATTACGTACAAATTACACACAGATGGCCTCCGTGCGCGTACTTGCTCTGCCGTGCGTGCGCATATTCGCAATTTGCTTATGGTCGCTCCCGTGGACCTGCGTATTAGCGCGTGGTATGAGTATTTACGGTAGAGTTTGTGAACGCATGGAAAAGCCATTAAAACACATTACATATTTAATCCAAATAGTGCACATTTTACACATAGCCTCCCTGCACCACAGCAGCAAGTTACAGCAGTTTAAATGGTTTCAGAACAAAGGGATTCACCTTTACAGGATAGGAGGGGACAGAACAAGGTTATAAGGTGGTGTTTGGTATCCAGCTGTAGGGTATTTTAAGGGTAATATTCCGGTGTTGGTTTGAGGAAGATTGCATGTTCCTGCGGATAGTTATGTGCAGGAGCAGAATATAGATATGAACTGTATTTACTGTACATTATGTATGCGGCGGGAATCCAGAGGAGACCACTCACAAGAGCAGTTGGAACAGACATCGCCCACCTATTCAAACCAACCTATGACCTCTCCTGTACTGTAAATGACCATCCCTGTGTCCAATGGACAAAGAGATTACAGTATCCATTGTGTTAAGTTTTGGAAGAATTGTATAAAGAGAGCCTGCTGCAGGCCTGGTCTGACACAAGACTCACAAAGTTATCTATCAGATGACCGAGGACCAGATCTGGGTAGCGCGGCGAATCCAATCACGTATGTACCATTGATTGTAGCCATTATTCTGTTGTATTGTATTGTTTGTATTGTAACACCCTTTCAGCAATAATACGCTGTGGTGTCGGAACCCAGTGGTTTAACTACAGACTGGTGTCGTGTCTTCCTTTCCCTGCTAAGGTTTAAAGTGTATTAGTATCGCATTGCATTGCTGTATAAGGTTTAAAGTGTATTCATTGGGTGTGTACGCGCTGTGTGTACTTTGTACCATCAGCGCGGCATTTGTACGCAAAGTCCATACACGGTACGGGACTCTGTACGCTAACAGCGTAAAAGGTGCGTAGAGTGTGTATTAAGTTTAGCGGCCGCAGCGGCTCCATAGTAAAGTGTATTTAAAGTGTGTATAAGGTATAGCTTTTCATTCCTGTTGATAAATCAGCATTATCAATTGGGGGCGTCGTCTGGTTTTCCACATACCCACAGCCTAACAGGTCACAGCAGACTTAATCTATCAGCAAAAGGGCGGACAGAAAGTATCCTACTTAACCTTTTCTTGGTTGGTGGATGCACTGAAAACCCTACTTGTTTGCTGATTAGATGACGTCTGCTCTGTATGGTTTGTAGGGATGCTGGTAGAACCCATAAAGTAAACAGGAAAAAAGCTATTTAAAAGTCTGTGAATTTTTTTTTTCTGGCACCAAAAGCGTACACAACAAAAGGCACCCATACTCTTTGTATACCCTCTCACAGTGTTGCCATAACACTCAGATTGCTAGATTCATTAAGATCTGTGTGAAACCGAATACATTTGTTGCTATATAGTTAAAACTAAAAATAAATGTTTAAGGAAGTAAGTGTAAGACACAAACGCAGTCTGGCCTAGTTGTAAAGGTTTATACAGAAAGAAACTGTGTTGTGTTTAGTGAGCGATTATAGTTAATATTGCTCACATTTATAGAAGTTGTGGGATTTGTGATATTGCGGACGTACGGTTTTGTACACGTGTCTCGGACAAAGTACAGGACTGCGCACGCAGCGTAAGAGACACGCACGATCGCGTGTTTACGCAAAGTGCGTAAGAATACGGGTGCTAAGTACAAATTACACAATAGTGACGTTTAGTTTAAAGGTGGGACAGTAGCCACGCTACAATAGCACAAAACTGCTCGGTTTCCAAAGATAAGTATAAAACTTCTTGTTCAAACTGTATTGCCTCTGGGGGAAAAGCTGTTTATCTGAATGAATCATAATTTTCTGTACAGAAAAGACAAAGTGTACTTGATTGAGCGAACGTAGGAGTGAGTGAAATTCGAACCCCGGAATACGGGATCCCGTCGTTTGGTACATCAAGTGAGTGGAGGCTTGGTGGCGTGAGAAGCCTGACTCACGTTAGTATAAGGTTTAATATGCAAATCGTGAGGTGATTTGTAGAGGAGCGTGATAGTGCATTGTATTGCGAAGTATTGAAGTAAAAAGGTTTTTTTGGTATTACGCTCCGGACTGAGGGTCCCAGTTTGTACAACGACCCGTGGTCGTACGGCAGATAAGTAACAAGTACCTATACGCTGTGCGTTTGGACCGCGCGTTTGTGGGTTGGATACATAGCGCAACGTGATATCCTTTTACGAGATTTTGCGTAAAATCGTGGTATCATTAGCGCTATATAGAGCATACGCAAGCGTGATTTGTGTATAATAAAGTGCATAGGGAGTTTTCGCTGGTCTCTCTCAGGAAAATCTCCAACGACCGATACTTTACTGGAAAGGGTAAGTTATTCCTAAAAACTTCCAGTAAATATAGGTCAGATAGGGCCCTAGGTTGGGTACATTGCCTTCACTATCGACAGTGTATGGTAGTACTGGCCAACGTGGGCGTGAGTGGGTGAAAGCGCTCTGAGAACTTTCACCGTCTATTCGTATTGTGCATTGGGGATTGCGTAAAAGGAAAAACTCTGTGATGGGATCCAATTGCACAAGCGGTGGACGTTTTGTAACCAGGGTTCAGGTTGAAGAGCCGCGGCCCAAGGGGTCAGCGAGGTTTGTTATGTGTGGAAAATATGGTTCACACACGGAAGACTTTTTGTCTGAATGGGTACGTATGACTGACAAAGATAGGGTACCATTCCCTAAAGTGGGCAGCTTTGAATCAGAGGTATTGCAGAACTTAAGGATAAGGATATGTCTAATAAAATCCAGAAAACAAAGGATTAGACATACAGATTGTTTAAATTTATGGCAACAAGAGGGGGATATACAAAGGGAATTAGCTTGCGCAGCAGGTTCCAAACCTAGCGGGAAAATAATGGCGACTGCACCACCACCACCACCACCGTATATTGGCCCTCATTCCGAGTTGATCGGTCGGTATTTTTCATCGCATCGCAATGAAAATCCGCTTAGTACGCATGCGCAATATTCGCACTGCGACTGCGCCAAGTAATTTAACAATGAAGATAGTATTTTTACTCACGGCTTTTTCATCGCTCCGGCGATCGTAATGTGATTGACAGGAAATGGGTGTTACTGGGCGGAAACACGGCGTTTTATGGGCGTGTGGATGAAAACGCTACCGTTTCCGGAAAAAACGCAGGAGTGGCTGGAGAAACGGGGGAGTGTCTGGGCGAACGCTGGGTGTGTTTGTGACGTCAAACCAGGAACGACAAGCACTGAACTGATCGCACAGGCAGAGTAAGTCTGAAGCTACTCTGAAACTGCTAAGTAGTTTGTAATCGCAATATTGCGAATACATCGGTCGCAATTTTAAGAAGCTAAGATACACTCCCAGTAGGCGTAGGCTTAGCGTGTGTAACTCTGCTAAATTCGCCTTGCGACCGATCAACTCGGAATGAGGGCCATTGTGGGGGAGAAAGTGGCTACAGACAATGGCACATTGGTACAAGATAGGAGAGTAACTGATAAATGTACTAACGCTAACCCTTGCCAGTTGTATCCTGTTTTAAATTTTCCCCAGGACTGCGAGCAGGAAGATGAGCCCAGCATGATCTCAGCACTCTCTCTAGCAGCCACCATACAAGACACTCAGGTGGGCACGGCTCAACCAACAAGAGCAGTAGCAAAACCCCTTAGCGGAGGGAAAAGTGAGGTCATGTCCACCGGTAAGTATGTACCATGCATTATGCAGAGACAATAGCACTTCACATTATAGAATCAAATCAAAATGATGTAATTGAATTAATTCCTGTCAGGGTGATTGCAGTCCCCAATGGGAGGACTGACGCTCAGGGAGTAACTCCCATCAGGAACATTGCCATGCATTGTCCTTGGTCCCGGGCAGAGTTAAGGTCAATTATGTCAGAATTTCCCGATCCCAGAAAAGATCTAGTCGCATGCCAGAGGTTCATTAAAGAGTTAGGTAACGCCAACGAACCCACAAACAAAGATTGGCGAACAGTGCTACGGGTATGTTTACCCTCAAATATTGACCCCGCGAAATTCATAACTGATTGTAAGTTAGACGCAGAAGTATCACTCACTGATGAATACACTCAGGAGAATGTACGGCAAATCAATCTGCAATTAGGAGTATATTTCCCTACTGTTGTCAAATGGAATAAAATCTTTTCCATTAGACAAAAGGAAGGTGAAACGGCATCCGAATATTTCCATCGAGCACTGCAGGAAATGGCTAGATACACTGGGATCGAGGACATTAAGGACAATGTACATTACAGGGAGGTAGCTGTTTCTGTATTAATGGATGGGTTGAAGGAGGCACTGAGAACAAGGGTACAGACCTCTCTACCGAACTGGAGAGGTATCTCGGTGGCTGCATTGAGAGAGTCCGCGGTCGAGCATGATAGGAACATCATTAAGCACAGGGAGTTACAAGGGGAAAGGCTGATGACAGTGAGTATAGACGCACTTACAACAAAGCCACATCAGCCGAAACCCCAGACCCCTGATGGTAAGTCACGTGTAGTAACATGCTATAAATGTCAAAAGGTAGGACATTACTCGAGGGAATGTAGGAATAAAGGTACACATAATGTATACCGACCCCCTAGACTAGGATATGAACCTCACGACAATGCACATACTTGGGATCAGGAACCGTGTAGGAGGAATTACGAGCCACGCGCAGGGGAAACAAGGAGGTACCCACCAAGGAGGGACTGGCAGGCCTCCGAAAACTCACAGCTACCCCCCTCACATATCATAGCTGCCAATGCGCTGCGGGAGGGTCTCCCCACACAATAGGGCTTGGGCCACACCTGTAGTCTGCAGCCAGTGAAGTTGATTGCTAGCCTTGGTAGTGAACCTTAGGTCACGGTTGATGTAGCTGGTGTACCATTACCTTTTCTTGTAGATACAGGGGCGGCCAGGTCAGTGTTAAATTCGACAGTAGGTATAAACAATTTCGGCAACAGGAGTAACAGGAACAGTGCAACAATACCCTTTGAGTAGACCGGCAGAGGTTACGATAGGGCCCTTGCAGACCAAACATTCTTTTCTGTTGGCTGCATCGGCACCGACTAATCTACTCGGCAGAGATTTATTGTGTAAAATGCGGTGTGTCATATATTGTACTCCTGAAGGTGTCTTCTTGGATATACCTGAGAACCACGTTCAAGAAGTGCAAGATATATTAGACACCCCTCAAAGGCTAATGTCGCATTCTGCTGTTATAGACAAGTGTCCATCAAAGGTAGAGGAAATGATCTCACAAATACCGGGTTCCCTTTGGACCAAAGATGGACAAGACACTGGATTAATGGCGAATGTAGCTCAAGTAGTAGTACAAGTAAAAGATGGTAGGATAGCTCCAAAAATCCCTCAGTATCCTCTGAAGCCAGAGGTAGAATTAGGAGTGTACCCCGTCATAGAGCGGTTACTACAACAGGGCATCCTAGTCAGGACGTCCAGCACTGCCAATAGTCCCATCTTCCCTGTGAAAAAGAGTGGGGGGATGGGTTACAGGCTAGTGCAGGATCTAAGGGGGATAAACAAGATAGTCGAGAGCCAATTCCCTGTAGTGCCCAATCCAGCTGTCATCCTTATGCAAATTCCCTCTACTGCAACAGTTTTCACTGTCATTGACCTCTGTTCTGCCTTCATTTCTGTCCCTCTGCACCCTGACAGCCAATACCTCTTCGCTTTTACATACAGGGGAGTACAGTACACCTGGACTCGTCTTCCCCAAGGTTTCATTGACAGCCCGAGTATCTTCTCCCAGGCCTTGCATGACTGTTTACAATCCTTTCAACCTGAGAGTGGATCAGTGCTAATACAGTATGTCAATGACTTATTGTTGTGTTCAGACTCACTCGAATCATCCTTGAAAGACACGAAACAGCTTCTGTTTCATCTTTCCCAAACGGGACACAAGGTTTCAAAGGATAAGTTGCAATTGTGCCAGACCAGGGTAAAATATTTGGGACATTGCTTGACTCAAGGACTTAGACACCTCACTGCTGATAGAATACAGGCGATTCGCGACATGACTCTGCCACAAACTCAGGAACAGATCCGCACTTTCCTTGGAATGTGTGGGAACTGCCGAAATCTGGATCCCAGGGTTCTCTATACTGGCTTTACCTTTGCAAGAAATGGTCTCTTCGAACAAACCAGAACGGATCTCGCACACAGATGAGTCCGTACTGGCATTTGAGAGACTCAAACAGTGCCTATCACAGGCACCTGCATTAGGCATGCCAGATTATGAGAAGCCCTTCGAATTGTATGGAAAGTGCTGGGTGTGCGACAGGTGTTTTAACACTGAGACATGGTGATGCCAGCAGACCGGTAGCATACTACAGTGCACAGTTGGACACCGTAGCGCGGTCTCTCCCCACATGCTTGAAGTGTTGCAGCGATAGCTTTGCTAGTAAGTAAAAGCGAGGACGTAGTGTTAGTACACAACCTGACCATCCATACACCTCATGCAGTATCAGCCTTACTGAACTCCGCCCCAACCAGACATGTCTCATCTGCTCGGTTTACAAAGTGGGAATTATCACTGATGGCCCCTGTAAACATCACCATTAAGAGATGAAGCTCACTAAATCCTGCAACTTACTTGCCAAGTGTGCCTGGACAGGCACAAAGGGTGGAGGATGAGAACGATGGTGAAGGAGGATTTAGTGCAGACACTGATACGCATGATTGTATGGAATACCTGAATCAGACTTTCACTGCGAGACCGGACATCAGTGACAACCCACTGGAAGGAGTAGACTTTACCTTCTACACTGACGGTAGTTGCCACAGACAGACAGAATCGGGAGACTTGTGTACTGGATATGCAGTTGTAGACGACAGAGGTACCCCTGGGCCCACCGCACTCAGCACAAGTTGCTGAGTTGGTCGCCCTAACCAGAGCGTGTGAATTGGCCAAGGGTAAGTCAGCTAATATATACACAGATTCTAGGTATGCCTTTGGAGTGGTGCATGATTTCGGGGCCCTGTGGCGCCTCAGAAATTTCATGACGGCAGCTGGCACACCTGTAGCGCATGCGTCCCACATAAAAAGGCTTCTAACAGCGATACAGGAACCAGACAGAGTGGCTGTTATCAAGTGTAAAGCACATACTTACAACCAAGACCCAATTTCAATTGGTAACAGCCGGGCAGATGAAGCTACTAAATCAGTAGCCAGCACCCTCATACAAACGAACATCACATCCCTGATGACATTTAACACGATCAACACACAACAATTAATCGAAATGCAAAATTTGTGTTCCCTACAGGAAAAGGCGGTCTGGAGGTCAAAGGGGTATGGCCAGGAGTCCTCAGGACCATCAGCGCGGCGTTTGTACGCAAAGTCCGTACACGGTACGGGACTCTGTACGCTAACAGCGTAAAAGGTGCGTAGAGTGTGTATTAAGTTTAGCGGCCGCAGCGGCTCCATGGTAAAGTGTATTTAAAGTGTGTATAAGGTATAGCTTTTCATTCCTGTTGATAAATCAGCATTATCAGTAATTACTGTCTATGGGGTGTATTCAATTCATGTCGGATCCTTTCCGACGGAAAGGATCCAACATGTGAGTATTCAATGCCCGGCCAAAGGTTTGGCCCGTACCCAACAATGGGCCTAATTCAGACCTGATAGCTGCTGTGTGTTTTCGCACAGCAGCTGATTAAGGTCTGAACTGCGCATGCGGCGCCGTCTCAGCCCTTTCAATCAAGCAGAGGAGTTCGCTGGGTGGGAGGGGGCGGGCCGGCGCCATTTGCCCACCGTTTTAGGGGCGCTTTCCGGGCCACGCAGCTGTGCCCGGATCGTGCAGGGGCGGGCTACGGCGGCTGCATGATGTCACACTCAGGCGCTACGACCCGACATCGCCGAGTAGCTTCCTGCCAGTGCGCAGGAGCTGCGCTGGTAGTGAGCTACTCTTCAAGTACAAAAGCATCGCCGCTGTGCAATGCTTTTGTACTTGTGAGGTGGGGTAGGGCCTGACATGCGGGGTGGACTAGCCCTGTGCTGGGCGTCCCCCCACATGTCAGGGAAGCTGATCGTAGATGTGCTAAATTTAGCACATCTACGATCAGGTCTGAATTAGGCCCATTGCCAATCCGACTTTTTTAAAAGTCGAATTTACATTGTCGGAAACGGGGCTAAAACCTGTCTGGTTTGGCCGCGCTTCCGACAATACACGCCAATCGGCGGCTTAAGCCGCCTATCTGCGTGCTTTCTGACAGAACTCCTTCCGACCTAAAACAGTCGAAACTGATGTCTTTCCGACAAGACAGCAGTTTCCGACTTCAATTGAATAACCCCCTATAAGTTGTTATTATTATTATTATTATTATTATCCTTTATTTATATGGCGCAATAAGGGTTCCACAGCACCAAATTACAGAGTACATAAACAAATAATCTAAACAGGAAAACAGCAATTTACAGTTGACAACAATATAGGACAAGTACAGGGTAAATAAACATTGCTACATCAGCAGATGACCCTGGAATAAGTATCAGGTGGCAGAAGACTGCTGGATTTGGTGCATTTGAAGATTATTAAAGTAAGAAAAAGGATAAGCACATGAGGGAAGAGGGCCCTACTCGTGAGAGCTTACATTCTAAAGGGTAAGTACAAACAACATTTTTAAATAATCTTTTAACTATTATGGTACATGTTTAATTAGATGGCTCTGCTTTTCTCTTTTGAAAAGTAATTTCTACAATGTACGCAATGATCACAGATGGCTAATAATGTTTATCCTGACCTATAAGTGTGTGAATAATTATTTTCCCTGTAGAACATGGCTGTCTACGCAAGTTGTAGAAGAAAAAAGGTTGTACAAAACAATCTCTGTATAGCCTTGTAGGTCAAAGCAGCATTCAAGGTCGACTAGTAGTTTGTTTACTACGACTGTTGCAGACTCTGGTGAATCATCTCTTTTATTAATGTTTGGAAAGAGAAACCTATTTACCATTTCTACATTCACATCCACTTGTTTGGCTCTTTCTAGATAATAGCCACTCTATAAAGACATTTTCCTATAAAAAATTGAATGATTCAAAAATATAATTTTTAAACATGAATTACATTCTACAGTATATGCATAGAAAATCAGTAAGTACAAAAGTACAGCAATTCAAACTAGTACATTTGTAGACATAGTGAAAGGACAAGCTGATAAACAGTGACTTTTGAATACTGAAACCAGCCTATCTTTCTGGGGGGGAAAAATAGGATTTTAATACCTACCGGTAAATCCTTTTCTCTTAGTCCATAGAGGATGCTGGGGACTCCGTAAGGACCATGGGGTATAGATGGGATCCTCGGGAGACATGGGCACACTATAAGACTTTGAATGGGTGTGAACTAGCTCCTCCCTCTATGCCCCTCCTCCAGACCTCAGTTAGGAAACTGTGGCCAGGAAGACGGACATTTCGAGGAAAGAATTTATTGTTTAAACACGGTGAGTGTCTTACCAGCTCACACCACGAACATACCGCAGAATGCGGCATTCAATAGAATACCAACCAACGGTATGAACAATACACAGCCAAATGCTGAAAGAATATGTAACACAACCTGTGTGACAACACAACCAATAATAAGACACCGCATGCCATGGCATGAAACAACGTCAGCAACAGCCTGACAGAAAACAAACACCACAAGAGTGTAACCATAACCAATAACTGCAGACACAGTACGCACTGGGACGGGCGCCCAGCATCCTCTACGGACTAAGAGAAAAGGATTTACCGGTAGGTATTAAAATCCTATTTTCTCATACGTTCTAGAGGATGCTGGGGACTTCGTAAGGACCATGGGGTTTATACCAAAGCTCCAGACCGGGCGGGAGAGTGCGGACGACTCTGCAGCACCGATTGAGCAAACAAAAGGTCCCCATCAGCCAGGGTATCAAACTTGTAGAGCATAGCACAAGTGTTTGAACCCGACCAAGTAGCCGCTCGGCAAAGATGAACCGCCGAGACTCCTCAGGCATCCGCCCAAGAAGAGCCCATCTTCCTAGTAGAATGGGTCTCCACCGACTTCGGTAACGACAATCCAGCCGTAGAACGAGCACGCCGAATCGTATCACAGATCCAGTGTGTAACAGACTGCATAGACGCAGGCGCCCCAGTCATGCTGGGAGCATACCAGACAAACAGAGCCTCTGTTTCCCCAATCTGAGCCAAATTGGCGACCTAAATATTCCAAGCCCTGACTACGTCGAGAGACCTTGAATCAGCTAATGCCTAAGTATTCACCGGCATCAAAATAGGCTGATTTCTGTGAAACCCAGAAACCACATTTGGCAGAACTATTATCAGAGTTCTCAATTCCTCTCTATCCACATGGAAGATCAAACAGGGCTCTTGTGAGACAAAGCCGCTACTTCGGACACCTGCCTTGCGGACGCCAAAGCCAATAGCATGACCACTTTCCAAAAGAGAAATTTTTACACAACCTTTCACAAAGGTTCCAAACAGTGTGACACAAGAAAACGCAACACCACGTCAAGGTCCCACGGTGCCAACGGGGGCACAAATGGAGGTTGGATGTGCAGCACTCCTTTCACGAAGGTCCGAACTTCCGGAAAGGTTGGCAATATTTTCTTGAAAGAAAATTTATAAGGCCAAAACCGCACTTAAATGGAGTCTAACTTTAGGACTGCACCCACACCTGCTTGCAAAGAAAGAAGAAGAAAGACCCAGCTGAAAATCTTCCGTAGTAGCCTTCTTTGATTCACACCAAGACACATATTGTCTCCAAATATGGTGGTAAGGCTTTGCCGTTACTTCTTTTCTAGCCTGAAGAAGTGTGGAAATGACTTCCCTGGGAATACCCTTTCCGGCTAGGATATGGCGTTCAACCGCCACGCCGTCAAAAGCAGCCTTGATACACGCCCGAATCTTGCTGTAACAGTTCCTCACGTAGAGGAAGAGGCCATGGATCTTCTATGAGTAAATCCTGAAGAACTGGATACCAAGCCCTCCTTGGTTAGACCGGAACAATGAGGATCGCCTGAACCTTTGTTCTTCTTACATTTATCACCTTCCGAAGAGTGAAAACGGAGGGGACACATAGACCGACTGAAAACACCCAAGGTGTCCCGAAGATGTCCACTGCTATAGCTTGAGTGTCCCCTGTCCCGGAACAATATCCCTGCGATCTCTCATTGAGGCGATATGCCAACATGTCCACTTGAGGCACTCCTCAAAGACTTGTCACTTCAGTGAAAACTTCTCGACGACGACTGTATTTTTCCCGGATGGAGATCGCGTCTACAGAGGAATCTATTTCTCCGTCATTCACATCCGGAACGAAGACTGCTAATATAGCGTTCACCAGTCTTTTCACCCAGCGGAAAACCTTTTTCGGCTTCTGCCATTGCCGCTTTGCTCCATGTTCCGCCCTAGCGGCTTACTTACACCACTGCTGTCAAGTCGTCCGACAGAATTAACACGGGCAGATCACGAAGCATATGTTCATTGAAAATAGCTCTTAGTCCAAGAAAGCTTATTGCAGACAAGCTTCCCAGCTTGACCTTTTCCTCTGGAAATACTTCCCTTGTAAGGACTCCTCCCCACAGTCTCGGAAATCTGCATGCATGGACACCAGGATCTCATCCTGGATTCCGAACCTTCGTCCCTCTAGGAGGTGAGAACTGAGCAGACACCACAGGAGCGACATCCTGGCCATTAGGATTATATTCCGGCGCATGTGCAGGTGAGACCCGGACCACATTTCCAACTGGCCCTGTGAAAACCACTCTGACATTTGACCAGCTCACCGAAAAGGCCTCTTAGGCCGCAACCATCTTCTACATCAACGGAACATATTGATGGATTGGCACTGCAAATCTGATCTGACTCCGGATCCTCAGACCTCTTTCCACAGGAACACACAGAACTTCAACCGTTCCGTATCTACTCTGATACCCACCTTCGACGTCTGCGTCATTGGGAATAACAGCCTTCCCCTGTGTTGAAGAACAGTCAAGAGAGAAAACAACGATTTTCACCCCTTGTGTCTTGACCTCGCCTTAATCAGGAGAATGTCCCAGTACAGTATAACAATGGCTCTTACTATTGAAAGAATACCATCCTACTGCCATCACTCCGGTGAAATGGCAAAGACAATCCTGGATATCTACCCCGGTAAGCTGAATGCGGAGAACAACGCATTTAACCCTTCAGGTTTTTTTTTTGTTTTTTTTATAAACAGGGACAGCAGGACAATACCCTGAACCTGATGCAACTCTGGTATGGCGTCGCGTACTACCTCCCCTTCCAGAGGGGACACGGCAAGATCTATTTGAAAAATCAGTGAGGTCATTTGGATTCTATAATTAACTCACAGGTCCTAGTCTATTCCCGGACTGACGGAAAGGCAGTAGATGAGTTTCCTCCGGAGTGGACTCCAGCCCGATAGACCCAGCGACATGTGGCGGATGTGGTAGAAACAGAAGACGACATCCGCTTCTGCGAACCTAACAAGGCTGCAGAACTCTTACCTTTCCACCTTCCACTATCTGCACAGAAAACGAAAAAAGAACGGTATCGAACCGGTTAAAATGACGCACCCCACAAAAGAATGCGTCAACAACCATTGTGAAGGAGTCTAACTCACAAAGTTAGATTTAACAGAAGTATCCGCCGGGATTGTTGAACTGAGGCATCCCCAAACAGCGGTACACCATCCCAGGAAGAAACTATAGTATCTCTCGGAGTCAGCTTCAGCATTCCCCCAGCCACACCTCCTGTATATGCACGGCAGCTTGCCGCAATGTTACAGAGAAGAACCAACGTAAGAAACATCCCCTCTCTTTTTAGGGTAATTCTATCGGATGCCTTTCCGAATATAAACACTTCCCCATGTGCATGTAATGCAAATAACTCCAAAGCATAGAAATAAAATATCACTTAGCTTCCTGTGTACGATCCGTTGTGACAGGTCTCCGCGTCGACCAGGAGTTGACTTTCACAGTATTCCATCAGCGGCGGGAAAGGAATAAACATTCAGACTCCTTGAGAGGATCTGAGACCATTCAGCATTCATTATAAATCATTATAAATCATAATATGACTATAGATAATGTAATACACAATTACACACATATCCTAAATAAATATATATATATATATATATATATATATATATAAAAATAAGAATTTACTTACCGATAATTCTATTTCTCATAGTCCGTAGTGGATGCTGGGACTCCGTAAGGACCATGGGGAATAGCGGCTCCGCAGGAGACTGGGCACAAAAGTAAAAGCTTGAACTAGCTGGTGTGCACTGGCTCCTCCCCCTATGACCCTCCTCCAAGCCTCAGTTAGGATACTGTGCCCGGACGAGCGTACATAATAAGGAAGGATATTGAATCCCGGGTAAGACTCATACCAGCCACACCAATCACACCGTACAACCTGTGATCTGAACCCAGTTAACAGTATGATAAACGAAGGAGCCTCTGAAAAGATGGCTCACAACAATAATAACCCGAATTTTGTAACAATAACTATATACAAGTATTGCAGACAATCCGCACTTGGGATGGGCGCCCAGCATCCACTACGGACTATGAGAAATAGAATTATCGGTAAGTAAATTCTTATTTTCTCTTACGTCCTAAGTGGATGCTGGGACTCCGTAAGGACCATGGGGATTATACCAAAGCTCCCAAACGGGCGGGAGAGTGCGGATGACTCTGCAGCACCGAATGAGAGAACTCCAGGTCCTCCTCAGCCAGGGTATCAAATTTGTAGAATTTAGCAAACGTGTTTGCCCCTGACCAAGTAGCTGCTCGGCAAAGTTGTAAAGCCGAGACCCCTCGGGCAGCCGCCCAAGATGAGCCCACCTTCCTTGTGGAATGGGCTTTTACAGATTTTGGCTGTGGCAGGCCTGCCACAGAATGTGCAAGCTGAATTGTACTACAAATCCAACGAGCAATCGTCTGCTTAGAAGCAGGAGCACCCAGCTTGTTGGGTGCATACAGGATAAACAGCGAGTCAGATTTCCTGACTCCAGCCGTCCTGGAAATATATATTTTCAGGGCCCTGACTACGTCCAGTAACTTGGAGTCCTCCAAGTCCCTAGTAGCCGCAGGCACCACAATAGGCTGGTTCACGTGAAACGCTGAAACCACCTTTGGGAGAAATTGAGGACGAGTCCTCAATTCTGCCCTATCCGTGTGAAAAATCAGGTAAGGGCTTTTATAAGATAAAGCCGCCAATTCTGAGACACGCCTGGCTGAAGCCAGGGCTAACAGCATTACCACCTTCCATGTGAGATATTTTAATTCCACAGTGGTGAGTGGTTCAAACCAATGTGATTTTAGGAACCCCAAAACCACATTGAGATCCCAAGGTGCCACCGGGGGCACAAAAGGAGGCTGTATATGCAGTACCCCTTTGACAAACGTCTGGACTTCAGGCACTGAAGCCAGTTCTTTTTGGAAGAAAATCGACAGGGCCGAAATTTGAACCTTAATGGACCCTAATTTTAGGCCCATAGACAGTCCTGTTTGCAGGAAATGTAGGAAGCGACCCAGTTGAAATTCCTCTGTAGGGGCCTCTTTGGCCTCACACCACGCAACATATTTTCGCCAAATGCGGTGATAATGTTTCGCGGTTACATCCTTCCTGGCCTTTATCAGGGTAGGGATGACTTCTTCTGGAATGCCTTTTTCCTTCAGGATCCGGCGTTCAACCGCCATGCCGTCAAACGCAGCCGCGGTAAGTCTTGGAACAGACAAGGTCCCTGCTGGAGCAGGTCCTTTCTTAGAGGTAGAGGCCACGGGTCCTCCGTGAGCATCTCTTGAAGTTCCGGGTACCAAGTCCTTCTTGGCCAATCCTGAACCACGAGTATAGTTCTTACTCCTCTCCTTTTTATGATTCTCAGTACTTTTGGTATGAGAGGCAGAGGAGGGAACACATACACTGACTGGTACACCCATGGTGTTACCAGAGCGTCCACCGCTATTGCCTGAGGGTCCCTTGACCTGGCGCAATATCTGTCTAGTTTTTTGTTGAGACGGGACGCCATCATGTCCACCTTTGGTTTTTCCCAACGGTTTACCATCTCTTGGAAGACTTCTGGATGAAGTCCCCACTCCCCCGGGTGAAGGTCGTGTCTGCTGAGGAAGTCCGCTTCCCAGTTGTCCACTCCCGGAATGAACACTGCTGACAGTGCTATCACATGATTCTCCGCCCAGCGAAGAATCCTTGCAGCTTCTGCCATCGCCCTCCTGCTTCTCGTGCCGCCCTGTCTGTTTACGTGGGCGACTGACGTGATGTTGTCTGATTGGATCAATACCGCCTGACCCTGAAGCAGGGGTTTTGCTTGACTTAGGGCATTGTAAATGGCCCTTAGTTCCAGAATGTTTATATGAAGAGATGTTTCCATGCTTGACCACAAGCCCTGGAAATTTTGTCCCTGTGTGACTGCTCCCCAGCCTCTCAGGCTGGCATCTGTGGTCACCAGGATCCAATCCTGAATGCCGAATCTGCGGCCCTCTAGTAGATGAGCACTCTGCAGCCACCACAGAAGAGACACCCTTGTCCTTGGCGACAGGGTTATCCGCTGATGCATCTGAAGATGCGATCCAGACCATTTGTCCAGAAGATCCCACTGAAACGTTCTTGCATGGAATCTTCCGAATGGAATCGCTTCGTAAGAAGCCACCATTTTTCCCAGGACCCTCGTGCACTGATGCACTGACACCTGGCCTGGTTTTAGGAGATTCCTGACTAGCTCGGATAACTCCCTGGCCTTCTCCTCTGGGAGAAACACCTTTTTCTGGACTGTGTCCAGAATCATTCCTAGGAACAGGAGACGTGTCGTTGGAATCAGCTGCGATTTTGGAATATTTAGAATCCACCCGTGCTGACGTAACACTAACTGAGATAGTGCTACTCCGACTTCTAACTGTTCCCTGGACCTTGCCCTTATCAGGAGATCGTCCAAGTAAGGGATAATTAAAACGCCTTTTCTTCGAAGAAGAATCATCATTTCGGCCATTACCTTGGTAAAGACCCGAGGTGCCGTGGACAATCCAAACGGCAGCATCTGAAACTGATAATGACAGTTTTGTACTACAAACCTGAGGTACCCTTGGTGAGAAGGGTAGATTGGGACGTGGAGATAAGCATCTTTGATGTCCAGAGACACCATATAGTCCCCTTCTTCCAGGTTTGCTGTCACTGCTCTGAGTGACTCCATCTTGAATTTGAACCTCTTTATGTAAGTGTTCAAGGATTTTAGATTTAAAATTGGTCTCACCGAGCCGCCCAGCTTCGGTACCACAAACAGCGTGGAATAATACCCCTTTCCCTGTTGTAGGAGAGGTACCTTGATTATCACCTGCTGGGAATACAGCTTGTGAATGGCTTCCAAAACTGCCTCCCTGTCGGAGGGAGACTTTGGTAGAGCAGACTTCAGGAACCGGCGAGGGGGAGACGTCTCGAATTCCAGTTTGTACCCCTGTGATACTACCTGCAGAATCCAGGGGTCCACTTGCGAGTGAGCTCACTGCGCGTTGAAATTTTTGAGACGGGCCCCCACCGTGTCCGAGTCCGCTTGTAAAGCCCCAGCGTCATGCTGAAGACTTGGCAGAAGCAGAGGAGGGCTTCTGCTCCTGGGAAGAGGCTGCCTGGTGCAGTCTTTTTCCTCTTCCTCTGCCCCGGGGCAGAAATGAGTGGCCTTTTGCCCGCCTGTACTTATGGGAACGAAAGGACTGAGTTTGAAAAGACGGTGTCTTTTTCTGCTGAGAGGTGACCTGGGGTAAAAAGGTGGATTTTCCGGCCGTTGCCGTGGCCACCAGGTCCGATAGACCGGCCCCAAATAACTCCTCCCCTTTAAACGGCAATACTTCCATATGTCGTTTGGAATCCGCATCCCCTGACCACTGTCGCGTCCATAACGCTCTTCTGGCAGAAATGGACATAGCACTCACTCTTGATGCCAGGGTGCAAATATCCCTCTGTGCATCACGCATATATAGTAATGCATCCTTCAAATGCTCTATAGTTAGTAATATACTGTCCCTATCCAGGGTATCAATATTTTCAGTCAGGGAATCCGACCACGCCACTCCAGCACTGCACATCCAGGCTGATGCGATTGCTGGTCGCAGTATAACACCAGTATGTGTGTATATACCCTTCAGGATATTTTCCAGCCTTCTATCCGCTGGTTCTTTGAGGGCGGCCGTATCAGGAGACGGTAACGCTACTTGTTTAGATAAACGTGTGAGCGCTTTATCTACTCTAGGGGGTGTTTCCCAACGCGCCCTAACCTCTGGCGGGAAAGGGTATAGTGCCAATAATTTATTAGAAATTAGCACTTTTTTATCGGGGGAAACCCACGCTTTATCACACACCTCATTTAATTCATCTGACTCAGGAAAAGCTACTGGTAGTTTTTTCACTCCCCACATAATACCCTTCTTTGTGGTACTTGTAGTGTCAGAAATGTTCAATGCCTCCTTCATTGCCGTGATCATGTAACGTGTGGCCCTACTGGACATTACGTTTGTCTCCTCACCGTCGACACTGGACTCAGTATCCGTGTCTGGGTCTGTGTCGACCCACTGAGGTAACGGGCGTTTTATCGCCCCTGACGGTGTCTGAGACGCCAGGACAGGCACTAATTGATTTGTCGGCTGTCTCATGTCGTCAACAGTTTTTTGTAAAGTGCTGACATTGTCACGTAGTTCTTTTAATACAACCATCCAGTCAGGTGTCGACTCCCTAGGGGGTGACATCACTAATACAGGCAATTGCTCTGCTTCCCACTAGCCCTTTGGGGAGACAGAGGGAGAGTTTGCCAGCACACACCAGAGCGCTATATATATATATATAGGGATAACCTTATATAAGTGTTACTCCCTTTTATAGCTGCTGTTTATAATTTAGCTGCCAATAGTGCCCCCCCTCTCTCGTTTTTACCCTGATTCTGTAGGGACTGCAGGGGAGAGTCAGGGAGCCGTCCTTCCAGCGGAACTGTGAGGGAAAATGGCGCTTGTGTGCTGAGGAGATAGGCTCCGCCCCTTCACGACGGACTTATCTCCCGCTTTTTTCTGGAAAACTGGCAGGGGTTAAATACATCCATATAGCCCAGGAGCTATATGTGATGTATTTCTTTTGCCATCCTAAGGTATTTCTGTTTTTATTGCGTCTCAGGGCGCTCCCCCCCAGCGCCCTGCACCCTCAGTGACCGGAGTGTGAAGTGTGCTGAGAGCAATGGCGCACAGCTGCAGTGCTGTGCGCTACCTTAGTTGAAGACAGGAACGTCTTCTGCCGCCGATTTCACCGGACCTCTTCGTTCTTCTGGCTCTGTAAGGGGGCCGGCGGCGCGGCTCCGGGACCCATCCAGGCTGAACCTGTGATCGTCCCTCTGGAGCTAATGTCCAGTAGCCTAAGAAACCCAATCCACTCTGCACGCAGGTGAGTTCGTTTCTTCTCCCCTTAGTCCCACGATGCAGTGAGCCTGTTGCCAGCAGGACTCACTGAAAATAAAAAACCTAAAATAAACTTTTACTCTAAGCAGCTCAGGAGAGCCACCTAGCATGCACCCTTCTCGTTCGGGCACAAAAATCTAACTGAGGCTTGGAGGAGGGTCATAGGGGGAGGAGCCAGTGCACACCAGCTAGTTCAAGCTTTTACTTTTGTGCCCAGTCTCCTGCGGAGCCGCTATTCCCCATGGTCCTTACGGAGTCCCAGCATCCACTTAGGACGTAAGAGAAACATACATATAAGCGGATTGTCAGGAACCGTCGGGTCCCTTGTGACAATAATGTGTTTTGAATGTGTATGACCATGTACTGAATGCCCCAGTTGTGGATCTACCAGGAAACGTTATGATCGACAGCAGGGAGTAATAACCAGGCAAAATAACATTCTAGCAACCCCGAGGGGTCCACGGGAATTATACATATATAATTTTAATAACACCCCTCCCCATATACTACCATGTCTGTGTTCGAGCTACAGGCCCATGGGACCGTACCATACATATACATGTAAATATATATACAGGTATAAGGCAGTTACAGCATGTTAATTTACACCCAGTAAAAACAGTTGGTGCCGACAGGGTCACCTACAGACTACTGTGTCTCCCATACAGTGTTTACTTTTGACAAGCATACAACTACCGACCTGCTGACACTGCATAAACTGACTCAAGAACCAACAGGCGTCGGCGATGCCGACAGTGATCCCCACAGGTGTTTGTGACAGAGCACTCACGCATGTCGACATATGTGGACTAAAAGAACTATAGTGGGTATATCTGACAGGGAACACACAGAGATATATGCACAACAATGATTACATGCCCATTATCTAAAAATAGTGCTATATCTTTCTCTATATAGCACTAAAACACTGTGCCCCCCCCCCCCTCGTTTGCACTGTATGCATTGCTTTTGGCGGGGACATGGAGAAAATGGCGCTGAATCGTGTTGTGAGGGCTAAGCCCCGCCCCTTCTCAGCGCGCTTCAGCCCCGGTATTAATATAGCTTATAATGCTGGCGGGGGTTCGTATACAGTGCCTACGCACTGTATACCTGTTTTGCCACACTCAAATGAGGTATATATTGCTGCCCAGGGCGCCCCCCCCTGCGCCCTACACCCTTGTAAAGCCGTTGGTGCGTGGGAGCAATGGCGCGCAGCACGACCGCCGCTTTACACTGGCGGGGGTATCGTACACGGTGCCCGGGCACCGAATATGCATCTCATGCCTGCGGAAAGACCCTCAGTAACTTGCTGCCCAGAGTGCTGCCCCCCTGCCCCCTGCACCCTGTGAGTGCCGTTGGTGTGTGGGAGCATGGAGCGCAGCGCAACCGCTGCGCTGTACCTCCGTTACTGAAGTCTTCTGCCGTCACTGAAGTCTTCTGTTCTTCTAATAGTCACCCGGCTTCTTTCTTCTGGCTTCTGTGAGGGGGTGACGGCGCGGCTCCGGGAACAAGCAGCTAGGCGCACCAAGTGATCGAACCAATGTGTATGCTGCAGATGACGGCCGATACGCGGTTACAGGGGTCGTTAATGACCCCTCTGTTGGATGTGCAAGCAGCTCAATCTGACGATATCGTCAGATGCTACATTTTTGGGCCAGCCACGGCATGACGTTACTGTGCAATATCGCTAGTGATATCACACGGTGTGTAAGCCCACGTTGGGTGGCCCGGCCCTGGAAAGGATACATTAGGCAATGTCGCTCCTGGAGTGAATCACCTAGTGTGTTATGTACCTGGAGAGTGTAGTAGTTTATGATGCTGAGCTGGATGCGTACTACAAAGTGCATGAGGGCAAGGGGGGCGCTTAACACATGTACACATACAAGTTAAGATGTATGTGATATATGTGCTGGCTTAATATCTTAGGATGGCAGCGCTGTGTATAACAGCCGCAGTGACGTGCAGTGAGGTCAGTGACTTGTGAGGCACTGACTGATGGTGGCGGCACCCCCTTCCCCACACACACACACCTATACCCCAGCCCTGCACCCCGCAACCTCCCTCACACAATATACCCCAGCCCTGCACCAAGCATCCTCCCTCATGCACCCATACTTGCACCCAGCAACCTCGCTCACACAGTATACCCCAGCCCTGCACCCAGCAACCTCCCTCACACAATATACCCCAGCCCTGCACACCTGTACCCCAGCCCTACCCCATTCACCTTTCTCCTCTCAGTTTCTGTTTCAGCAGTGGGTCTGTCTGGGTCCCGTTCTGACTGAGCAGGAGCAAAGTGTGCATGTCTGCATGAGCGCTGGAAGGGGGCTACCAGACGAAGAGGAGCCAGCTACATGAGCAAGCAGGGCCGCTGACAGGACGCCCACTTTTTCCCCCTTTTCTTTTTGTTTTATGTAAACCACTGAAGCAGGTACCGCAAGCCTGCAAAGCAGAGACTACGGGACCAGACCACCGGTATTTCATCCCCGCCAGATCAATCCGCCCCTGGGTGACACTATCACTCTATAACTCCCAGTACAGCACTGACAGTGACAGCCAGATGCAGGTCACGTCAGTGCTGAATCTGGTGACCAATCACATCTGCTTTCAGTGACAGTGGCGTGCTTTCATATGGGCTGAAAGCACGTCCCAGCACTGAGGCACTTGTAAAGGTGCCGCTTACAGTGATTTTTTTATGGGCTTTTACAGCCCGCTAGTTGGCCGCGCCGCCTGCCCACCCCCTGCTTCCGGCAACTTGCAATTGGCTGCGGGAGGCACTGCTCTCTGTGCCTCCGAAATCACTTTAAACAGGTATTTTCTCTGAAAATGAATACTATAATTAGTGATGAGCGGATTCGGTTCCTCGGGAACCGAACCCTCCCGAACTTCACCCATTTTACACGGTTCCGAGGCAGACTCGAATCCTCCCGCCTTGCTCGGTTAACCCAAGCGCGCCCCGAATGTCATCATCCCGCTGTCGGATTCTCGCGAGATTCGTATTCTATATAAGGAGCCGCGCGTCACCCCCATTTTCACTCGTGCATTGGAGATGATAGGGAGAGGATGTGCAGCGTTCTCTCAGTTTCTGTGTTCAGTGTGCTGCAAATATCTGTGCTCAGTGTGCTGCAAATATCTGTGCTCAGTGTGCTTGCAATATCTGTGCTCAGTGTGCTGAAAATATCTACGTTCTCTGCCTGAAAAACGCTCCATATCTATGCTGCATTGTAGTATATAGTAGGAGGACAGTGCAGAATTTTGCTGACCACCAGTATTATATAGCAGTACAGTACAGTAGTCCACTGCTCTACCTACCTCTGTGTCAAGTATACTATCCATCCATACCTGTGGTGCATTTTAGTTGTGCGCAGTATATATAGTAGGAGGCCAGTGCAGAATTTTGCTGACCACCAGTATATAATATATAGCAGTACGGTACAGTAGTCCACTGCTCTCTGTGTCGTCAAGTATACTATCCATCCATACCTGTGGTGCATTTTAGTTGTGCGCAGTATATATAGTAGGAGGACAGTGCAGAATTTTGCTGACCACCAGTATATAATATATAGCAGTACAGTACAGTAGGCCACTGCTCTACCTACCTCTGTGTCGTCAAGTATACTATCCATCCATACCTGTGGTGCATTTTAGTTGTGCGCAGTATATATAGTAGGAGGACAGTGCAGAATTTTGCTGACCACCAGTATATAATATATAGCAGTACGGTACAGTAGGCCACTGCTCTACCTACCTCTGTGTCGTCAAGTATACTATCCATCCATATCTGTGGTGCATTTTAGTTGTGCGCAGTATATATAGTAGGAGGACAGTGCAGAATTTTGCTGACCACCAGTATATAAAATATAGCAGTACGGTACAGTAGGCTACTGCTCTACCTACCTCTGTGTCGTCAAGTATACTATCCATCCATACCTGTGGTGCATTTTAGTTGTGCACAGTATATATAGTAGGAGGACAGTGCAGAATTTTGCTGACCACCAGTATATAATATATAGCAGTACGGTACAGTAGTCCACTGCTCTACCTACCTCTGTGTCGTCAAGTATACTATCCATCCATACCTGTGGTGCATTTTAGTTGTGCGCAGTATATATAGTAGGAGGACAGTGCAGAATTTTGCTGACCACCAGTATATAATATATAGCAGTACGGTACAGTAGGCCATTGCTATTGATATATTACTGGCATATAATTCCACACATTAAAAAATGGAGAACAAAAATGTAAAGGGTAAAATAGGGAAAGATCAAGATCCACTTCCACCTCGTGCTGAAGCTGCTGCCACTAGTCATGGCCGAGACGATGAAATGCCATCAACGTCGTCTGCCAAGGCCGATGCCCAATGTCATAGCAGAGAGCATGTAAAATCCAAAAAACAAAAGTTCAGTAAAATGACCCAAAAATCTAAATTAAAAGCGTCTGATGAGAAGCGTAAACTTGACAATATGCCATTTACGACACAGAGTGGCAAGGAACGGCTGAGGCCCTGTCCTATGTTCATGGCTAGTGGTTCAGCTTCACATGAGGATGGAAGCACTCATCCTCTCGCTAGAAAAATTAAAAGACTTAAGCTGGCAAAAGCACAGCAAAGAACTGTGCGTTCTTCTAAATCACAAATCCCCAAGGAGAGTCCAATTGTGTTGGTTGCGATGCCTGACCTTCCCAACACTGGACGGGAAGAGGTGGCGCCTTCCACCATTTGCACGCCCCCTGCAAGTGCTGGAAGGAGCACCCACAGTCCAGTTCCTGATAGTCAAATTGAAGATGTCACTGTTGAAGTACACCAGGATGAGGATATGGGTGTTGCTAGCGCTGAGGAGGAAATTGACAAGGAGGATTCTGATGGTGAGGTGGTTTCTTTAAGTCAGGCACCCGGGGAGACACCTGTTGTCCGTGGGACGAATATGGCCATTGACATGCCTGGTCAAGTTACAAAATAAAATCACCTCGTCGGTGTGGAATTATTTTAACAGAAATGCGGACAACATTTGTCAAGCCGTGTGTTGCCTTTGTCAAGCTGTAATAAGTAGGGGTAAGGACGTTAACCACCTAGGAACATCCTCCCTTATACGTCACCTGGAGCGCATTCATCAGAAGTCATTGACAAGTTCAAAAACTTTGGGTGACAGCGGAAGCAGTCCACTGACAACTAAATCCCTTCCTCTTGTAACCAAGCTCCTGCAAACCACACCACTAACTCCCTCAGTGTCAATTTCCTCCTTAGACAGGAAAGCCAATAGTCCTGCAGGCCATGTCACTGGCAAGTCTTGCCAGTCCTCTCCTGCCTGGGATTCCTCCGATGCATCCTTGAGTGTAACGCCTACTGCAGCTGGCGCTGCTGTTGTTGCTGCTGGGAGTCGATCGTCATCCCAGAGGGGAAGTCGGAAGACCACTTGTACTACTTCCAGTAAGCAATTGACTGTCCAACAGTCCTTTGCGAGGAAGATGAAATATCACAGCAGTCATCCTGCTGCAAAGCAGATAACTCAGGCCTTGGCAGCCTGGATGGTGTTAAAATTGTGTCCGGTATCCACCGTTAATTCACAGGGAATTAGAGAATTTATTGAGTTAGTGTGTCCCTGGTACCAAATACCATCTAGGTTCCACTTCTCTAGGCAGGCGATACCGAGAATGTACACAGACCTCAGAAAAGAGTCACCAGTGTCCTAAAAAATGCAGTTGTACCCAATGTCCACTTAACCACGGACATGTGGACAAGTGCAGCAGGGCAGACTCAGGACTATATGACTGTGACAGCCCACTGGGTAGATGTATTGTCTCCCACAGCAAGAACAGCAGCGGCGGCACCAGTAGCAGCATCTCGCAAACGCCAAATATTGTGCGTGCATTACATGTGGGCAAATTCCAGCACATCCCATGTTTTGCACATACATTGAATTTGGTGGTGCAGAATTATTTAAAAAACGACAGGGGCGTGCAAGAGATGCTGTCGGTGGCCCAAAGAATTGCGTGCCACTTTCTGCATTCAGCCACCGCGTGCCGAAGACTGGAGCACCAGCAAACACTCCTGAAGCTGCCCCGCCATCATCTGAAGCAAGAGGTGGTAATGAGGTGGAATTCAACCCTCTATATGCTTCAGAGGATGGAGGAGCAGCAAAAGGCCATTCAAGCCTATACAGCTACCTACGATATAGGCAAAGGAGGGGGAATGCACCTGACTAAAGCGCAGTGGAGAATGATTTCAACGTTGTGCAAGGTTCTGCAACCCTTTGAACTTGCCACACGTGAAGTCAGTTCAGACACTGCCAGCCTGAGTCAGGTCATTCCCCTCATCAGGCTTTTGCAGAAGAAGTTGTAGAGATTGAAGGAGGAACTAAAACAGAGCGATTCCGCTAGACATGTGGGAGTTGTGGATGGAGCCCTTAATTCGCTTAACCAGGATTCACAGGTGGTCAATCTGTTGAAATCAGAGCACTAAATTTGGCCACCGTACTCGATCCTAGATTTAAAACCTACGTTGTATCTCTCTTTCCGGCAGACACAAGTCTGCAGACGTTCAAAGACCTGCTGGTGAGACACTTGTCAAGTCAAGCTTAACGTGACCCGTCAACAGCTCCTCCTTCACATTCTCCCGCAACTGGGGCTGCGAGGAAAAGGCTAAGAATTCCGAGCCCACCCGCTGGTGGTGATGCAGGGCAGTCTGGAGCGAGTGCTGACATCTGGTCCGGACTGAAGGAACTGCCAACGATTACTGACATGTCGTCTACTGTCACTGCATATGATTCTGTCACCATTGAAAGAATGGCGGAGGATTATATGAGTGACCGCATCCAAGTAGGCACGTCAGACAGTCCGTACGTATACTGGCAGGAAAAATAGGCAATTTGGTGGCCCTTGCACAAACTGGCTTTATTTTACCTAAGTTGCCCTCCCTCCAGTGTGTACTCCGAAAGAGTGTTTAGTGCAGCCGCTCACCTTGTCAGCAATCGGCGTACGAGGTTACTTCCAGAAAATGTGGAGAAGATGATGTTCATCAAAATGAATTATAATCAATTCCTCCGTCGAGACATTCACCAGCAATTGCCTCCAGAAAGTACACAGGGACCTGAGATGGTGGATTCCAGTGGGGACGAATTAATAATCTGTGAGGAGGGGGATGTACAGAGTGAAAGGGGTGAGGAATCGGAGGATGAGGAGGAGGTGGACATCTTGCCTCTGTAGAGCCAGTTTGTGCAAGGAGAGATTGATTGCTTCTTTTTTGGTGGGGGCCCAAACCAACCAGTCATTTCAGTCACAGTCGTGTGGCAGACCCTGTCGCTAAAATGATGGGTTTGTTAAAGTGTGCATGTCCCAACATAAGGGTGGGTGGGAGGGCCCAAGGACAATTCCATCTTGCACCTCTTTTTTCTTTCATTTATCTTTGCATCATGTGCTGTTTGGGGACTATTTTTTGAAGTGCCATCCTGTCTGACACTGCAGTGCCACTCCTAGATGGGCCAGGTGTTTGTGTCGGCCACTTGGGTCCCTTAGCTTAGCCATCCAGCGACCTTGGTGCACCTCTTTTTTTCTTTGCATCATGTGCTGTTTGGGGACTATTTTTTAAATCGGCCATCCTGTCTGACACTGCAGTGCCACTTCTAGATGGGCCAGGTGTTTGTGTCGGCCACTTGGGTCGCTTAGCTTAGTCATCCAGCGACCTCGGTGCAAATTTTAGGACTAAAAATAATATTGTGAGGTGTTCAGAATAGACTGGAAATGAGTGGAAATTATGGTTATTGAGGTTAATAATACTATGGGATCAAAATGATTCCCAAATTCTATGACTTAAGCTGTTTTTGAGGGTTTTTGTAAAAAAAAAAAATCGAATCTAAAGCACACCCGAATCTGAACAAAATTTTTCAGGGAGGTTTTGCCAAAACGCGTCCGAATCCAAAGCACGGCCGTGGAACCGAATCCAAAACCAAAACAGAAAACCCGAAAAATTTCCGGTGCACATCACTAACCATAATATAAAGAAGATACTTATAACACAGAATATGTGTCATAAGTATCTTCTTTGTATTATTTTAATCACTAATGACAGGGGAGGCACTGCCTCCCCTGACTGGACGTCCCTGATCAGCCGCTGTCCCCTCCGGGATTCAGCATTAGGCATCGATCACTCTTCTTTTAAGCCCGCCCACATACCCCCATTGGCTAGGTTTCACAGGAATCTGGGGGCGGGCTTTGAAGGAGAGTGAGGCCAAATTCTTCTTTCCGGGTGCAGCGGCGGCTGTGATAAACACACAGGAGACCTACAGTCAGCACATATATTACATACATCTCTGTATGTATGTTAATTAGAGATGTGCACCGGAAATTTTTCGGGTTTTGTGTTTTGGTTTTGGGTTCGGTTCCGTGGCCGTGTTTTGGGTTCGAACGCGTTTTGGCAAAACCTCACCGAATTTTTTTTGTCGGATTCGGGTGTGTTTTGGATTCGGGTGTTTTTTTCAAAAAACCCTAAAAAACAGCTTAAATCATAGAATTTGGGGGTCATTTTGATCCCAAAGTATTATTAACCTCAATAACCATAATTTCCACTCATTTTCAGTCTATTCTGAACACCTCACACCTCACAATATTATTTTTAGTCCTAAAATTTGCACCGAGGTCGCTGGATGACTAAGCTCAGCGACCCAAGTGGCCGACACAAACACCTGGCCCATCTAGGAGTGGCACTGCAGTGTCACGCAGGATGGCCCTTCCAAAAAACACTCCCCAAACAGCACATGACGCAAAGAAAAAAAGAGGCGCAATGAGGTAGCTGTGTGACTAAGCTCAGCGACCCTAGTGGCCGACACAAACACCTGGCCCATCTAGGAGTGTCACTGCAGTGTCACGCAGGATGGCCCTTCCAAAAAACACTCCCCAAACAGCACATGACGCAAAGAAAAATGAAAGAAAAAAGAGGTACAAGATGGAATTGTCCTTGGGCCCTCCCACCCACCCTTATGTTGTATAAACAGGACATGCACACTTTAACCAACCCATCATTTCAGTGACAGGGTCTGCCACACGACTGTGACTGTAATGACGGGTTGGTTTGGACCCCCACCAAAAAAGAAGCAATTAATCTCTCCTTGCACAAACTGGCTCTACAGAGGCAAGATGTCCACCTCATCATCATCCTCCGATTCATCACCGTGTACATCCCCCTCCTCACAGATTATCAATTCGTCCCCACTGGAATCCACCATCACAGCTCCCTGTGTACTTTGTGGAGGCAATTGCTGCTGGTCAATGTCTCCACGGAGGAATTGATTATAATTCATTTTAATGAACATCATCTTCTCCACATTTTCTGGAAGTAACCTCGTACGCCGATTGCTGACAAGGTGAGCGGCGGCACTAAACACTCTTTCGGAGTACACACTTGTGGGAGGGCAACTTAGGTAGAATAAAGCCAGTTTGTGCAAGGGCCTCCAAATTGCCTCTTTTTCCTGCCAGTATACGTACGGACTGTCTGACGTGCCTACTTGGATGCGGTCACTCATATAATCCTCCACCATTCTTTCAATGGTGAGAGAATCATATGCAGTGACAGTAGACGACATATCCGTAATCGTTGTCAGGTCCTTCAGTCCGGACCAGATGTCAGCATCAGCAGTCGCTCCAGACTGCCCTGCATCACCGCCAGCGGGTGGGCTCGGAATTCTGAGCCTTTTCCTCGCACCCCCAGTTGCGGGAGAATGTTGACAGGTCGCGTTCCGCTTGACTTGACAATTTTCTCACCAGCAGTTCTTTGAACCCCTGCAGACTTGTGTCTGCCGGAAAGAGAGATCCAAGGTAGGTTTTAAATCTAGGATCGAGCACGGTGGCCAAAATGTAGTGCTCTGATTTCAACAGATTGACCACCCGTGAATCCTTGTTAAGCGAATTAAGGGCTCCATCCACAAGTCCCACATGCCTAGCGGAATCGCTCAGTGTTAGCTCCTCCTTCAATGTCTCCAGCTTCTTCTGCAAAAGCCTGATGAGGGGAATGACCTGACTCAGGCTGGCAGTGTCTGAACTGACTTCACGTGTGGCAAGTTCAAAAGGTTGCAGAACCTTGCACAACGTTGAAATCATTCTCCACTGCGCTTGAGACAGGTGCATTCCACCTCCTATATCGTGCTCAGTTGTATAGGCTTGAATGGCCTTTTGCTGCTCCTCCAACCTCTGAAGCATATAGAGGGTTGAATTCCACCTCGTTACCACTTCTTGCTTCAGATGATGGCAGGGCAGGTTCAGGCGTTTTTGGTGTTGCTCCAGTCTTCTGTACGTGGTGCCTGTACGCCGAAAGTGTCCCGCAATTCTTCTCGCCACCGACAGCATCTCTTGCACGCCCCTCTCGTTTTTTAAATAATTCTGCACCACCAAATTCAAGGTATGTGCAAAACATGGGACGTGCTGGAATTTGCCCATATTTAATGCACACACAATATTGCTGGCGTTGTCCGATGCCACAAATCCACAGGAGAGTCCAATTGGGGTAAGCCATTCTGCGATGATCTTCCTCAGTTACCGTAAGAGGTTTTTAGCTGTGTGCGTATTCTGGAAAGCGGTGATACAAAGCGTAGCCTGCCTAGGAAAGAGTTGGCGTTTGCGAGATGCTGCTACTGGTGCCGCCGCTGCTGTTCTTGCGGCGGGAGTCAATACATCTACCCAGTGGGCTGTCACAGTCATATAGTCCTGAGATTGCCCTGCTCCACTTGTCCACATGTCCGTGGTTAAGTGGACATTGGGTACAACTGCATTTTTTAGGACACTGGTGAGTCTTTTTCTGAGGTCTGTGTACATTTTCGGTATCGCCTGCCTAGAGAAATGGAACCTAGATGGTATTTGGTACCGGGGACACAGTACCTCAAACAAGTCTATAGTTGGCTCTGCAGTAATGATGGATACCGGAACCACGTCTCTCACCGCCCAGGATGCCAAGGCCTCAGTTATCCGCTTTGCAGCAGGATGACTGCTGTGATATTTCATCTTCCTCGCAAAGGACAGTTGGACAGTCAATTGCTTGGTGGAAGTAGTAAAAGTGGTCTTACGACTTCCCCTCTGGGATGACCATCGACTCCCAGCAGCAACAACAGCAGCGCCAGCAGCAGTAGGCGTTACACGCAAGGATGCATCGGAGGAATTCCAGGCAGGAGAGGACTCGTAAGAATTGCCAGTGACATGGCCTGCAGGACTATTGGCATTCCTGGGGAAGGAGGAAATTGACACTGAGGGAGTTGGTGGGGTGGTTTGCGTGAGCTTGGTTACAAGAGGAAGGGATTTACTGGTCAGTGGACTGCTTCCGCTGTCGCCCAAAGTTTTTGAACTTGTCACTGACTTACGATGAATGCGCTGCAGGTGACGTATAAGGGAGGATGTTCCGAGGTGGTTAACGTCCTTACCCCTACTTATTACAGCTTGACAAAGGCAACACACGGCTTGACAAATGTTGTCCGCATTTCTGTTGAAATACTTCCACACCGAAGAGCTGATTTTTTTTGGTATTTTCACCAGGCATGTCAATGGCCATATTCCTCCCATGGACAACAGGTGTCTCCCCGGGTGCCTGACTTAAACAAACCACCTCACCATCAGAATCCTCCTTGTCAATTTCCTCCCCAGCGCCAGCAACACCCATATCCTCCTCATCCTGGTGTACTTCAACACTGACATCTTCAATCTGACTATCAGGAACTGGACTGCGGGTGCTCCTTCCAGCACTTGCAGGGGGCGTGCAAATGGTGGAAGGCGCATGCTCTTCACGTCCAGTGTTGGGAAGGTCAGGCATCGCAACCGACACAATTGGACTCTCCTTGTGGATTTGTGATTTCGAAGAATGCACAGTTCTTTGCTGTGCTTTTGCCAGCTTAAGTCTTTTCATTTTTCTAGCGAGAGGCAGAGTGCTTCCATCCTCATGTGAAGCTGAACCACTAGCCATGAACATAGGCCAGGGCCTCAGCCGTTCCTTGCCACTCCGTGTGGTAAATGGCATATTGGCAAGTTTACGCTTCTCCTCCGACGATTTTATTTTAGATTTTTGAGTCCTTTTTTTACTGATATTTTGTGTTTTGGATTTTACATGGTCTGTATTATGACATTGGGCATCAGCCTTGGCAGACGACGTTGATGGAATTTCATTGTCTCGGCCATGACTAGTGGCAGCAGCTTCAGCACGAGGTGGAAGTGGATCTTGATCTTTCCCTATTTTTGGAACCTCAACATTTTTGTTCTCCATATTTTAATAGGCACAACTAAAAGGCACCTCAGGTAAACAATGGAGATGGATGGATACTAGTATACTTATGGATGACGAGTGACTGACGACACAGAGGTAGCTACAGCCGTGGACTACCGTACTGCGTCTGCTAGTATAGAGATGATAATGATATAAAAAATATATATATATATCACTACTGCAGGTATATATAATATAATGACGGACCTGCTGGACACTGTCAGCAGACTCCTAAACTACTAGTATGAAGAAAATAGAAAAAAAAACCCCACCACAGGTAGGTATACAATTATGGACGAGCACTGACGACACAGAGGTAGCTACAGCCGTGGACTACCGTACTGCGTCTGCTAGTATAGAGATGATAATGATATAAAAAATATATATATATCACTACTGCAGGTATATATAATATAATGACGGACCTGCTGGACACTGTCAGCAGACTCCTAAACTACTAGTATGAAGAAGATAGAAAAAAAAAACCTACCACAGGTAGGTATACAATTATGGACGAGCACTGACGACACAGAGGTAGCTACAGCCGTGGACTACCGTACTGCGTCTGCTAGTATAGAGATGATAATGATATAAAAAATATATATATATCACTACTGCAGGTATATATAATATAATGACGGACCTGCTGGACACTGTCAGCAGACTCCTAAACTACTAGTATGAAGAAGATAGAAAAAAAAACCCCACCACAGGTAGGTATACAATTATGGACGAGCACTGACGACACAGAGGTAGCTACAGCCGTGGACTACCGTACTGCGTCTGCTAGTATAGAGATGATAATGATATAAAAAATATATATATATCACTACTGCAGGTATATATAATATAATGACGGACCTGCTGGACACTGTCAGCAGACTCCTAAACTACTAGTATGAAGAAGATAGAAAAAAAAACCCCACCACAGGTAGGTATACAATTATGGACAAGCACTGACGACACAGAGGTAGCTACAGCCGTGGACTACCGTACTGCGTCTGCTAGTATAGAGATGATAATGATATAAAAAATATATATATATCACTACTGCAGGTATATATAATATAATGACGGACCTGCTGGACACTGTCAGCAGACTCCTAAACTACTAGTATGAAGAAGATAGGAAAAAAAAAAACACCACAGGTAGGTATACAATTATGGACGAGCACTGACGACACAGAGGTAGCTACAGCCGTGGACTACCGTACTGCGTCTGCTAGTATAGAGATGATAATGATATAAAAAATATATATATATCACTACTGCAGGTATATATAATATAATGACGGACCTGCTGGACACTGTCAGCAGACTCCTAAACTACTAGTATGAAGAAGATAGAAAAAAAAAACCCACCACGGGTAGGTATACAATTATGGACGAGCACTGACGACACAGAGGTAGCTACAGCCGTGGACTACCGTACTGCGTCTGCTAGTATAGAGATGATAATGATATAAAAAATATATATATATCACTACTGCAGGTATATATAATATAATGACGGACCTGCTGTACACTGTCAGCAGACTCCTAAACTACTAGTATGAAGAAGATAGAAAAAAAACCCCACCACAGGTAGGTATACAATTATGGACGAGCACTGACGACACAGAGGTAGCTACAGCCGTGGACTACCGGACTGCGTCTGCTAGTATAGAGATGATAATGATATAAAAAATATATATATATCACTACTGCAGGTATATATAATATAATGACGGACCTGCTGGACACTGTCAGCAGACTCCTAAACTACTAGTATGAAGAAAATAGAAAAAAAAACTCCACCACAGGTAGGTATACAATTATGGACGAGCACTGACGACACAGAGGTAGCCACAGCCGTGGACTACCGTGCTGCGTCTGCTAATATAGAGATGATAAAGATGATAGAGATGAACAAAAAAAATATAACACTACTGCAGGTAAATATTTATATAATATAATGAATGACGGACCTGCTGGACACTGTCAGCAGAATGCGTTTATAGAATAAAAAAAAAAAACACCACAGGAGTGTTTAACTTTTTCAGGCAGACAATATACTGGTGGTCACTGGTCAGTCACACTGGCAGCAAAAGTGTGCACTGTACTCCTGCTATAACTGCACCCCAGTCTCCCCCACAATTCAGCTGTGTGAGCAGTGAGCACTCAGCACAGTCAGATATACATAGATATATCATGCAGCACACTGAGGCTGAGCACAGATATGGTATGGAGCGTTTTTTTCAGGCAGAGAACGGATTAAAAAAAACTAGCAAAACTCTGCACTGACTGTACTCCTCCTAACAGCTCTCCCCACAATAAGCTAAGCAGCAATCAGATCAACTAACTACTAACAGTAACTATAAACGGAGAGGACGCCAGCCACGTCCTCTCCCTATCAATCTCAATGCACGTGTGAAAATGGCGGCGACGCGCGGCTCCTTATATAGAATCCGAGTCTCGCGATAGAATCCGAGCCTCGCGAGAATCCGACAGCGGGATGATGATGTTCGGGCGCGCTCGGGTTAACCGAGCAAGGCGGGAAGATCCGAGTCTGCCTCGGACCCGTGTAAAAAGGCTGAAGTTCGGAGGGGTTCGGATTCCGAGGAACCGAACCCTCTCATCTCTAATGTTAATATGTGCTAACCAGCTCCCCTTGTACTATGTGGTGTGAGCTGCAGCCACTAGTGATTACCTCATCGCTCTTTGGGTGTCATTCTGAACCAATCACACGCTGCAGTTTATCGCCGCTGTGCGATGCCTTTGCAATTCTGCAGGGGAAGGGGGGGCGGCACTGACATGTGGGGCGGGATAGCCCTGTGCTGGGCGTCCCCGCTGCATGTCAGTGTGAATGATCGTAGCTGTGCTAAATTTAGCACGGCTATGATCATCTTGGAATGACCCCCTTTGTCCAACATGGAGCAAACACTGGAGAGAAGAATTAACAGGATGTGTGCCACATGAAAATGGCTGCCACTCTCCAGAAAAATGGTGGCTGTGTGTCCAAGAACATATGATAATTTACAGGTAACTTGTGTTCAAGGATATCATACCCTCCAACTGGACCTTCTTGGTAGGTACAGTAGCTTTTTTTTATGGACTGTACCGATTTTTGACTCTCCAAATTTCTATTGAAAGTATAGGATGCCCCCTTTACCCATGGCCACGCATCTTTAATAATAATACATTTCTTCAACTGGGTATGCTGGCTCCTCCCCTCTATGCCCACTCCCGCAGGGAGTTTAGAAAAAAATGCCGTTAGGAGAGGATGCACATCTATGCAGCTCCAGAGAGTTTTCTTCAGTTTCTTTTAAAACTTTATTATTTTTAGGCAACAGCATACCTGCACCATGGGAATTTGAAGAGTGAGCGGGTATGGGGCAGTCACCGGCCTCTGTAAGGTGTCAGAGCCGCTTCCCCACTGCAGGACCACTGCCCTGAGAGGTTGTTGTACAGCGGGGCACTGTGCCTTAGCGGTCACAATCGCAGCACGCCGCACACCCCTAACATTGCCTGAAGGTGACGACAGTGGTGAGTACAAACCGGGGGCCCCACTAGGGGGGTCCCCCAGTTCTTGGTGCGGCAAAGACGCAGGGGCAGCATACAGGACCCTCCTGGGGGAAACCCGCTATAACCCCCCTCGTGTACACTGGCAGTGGGAGTGAAAACTAGCACTTGCTGTGATGTTTTACACTTATAGGGAGACTTTGCCAGTATAAATATCACTGAAGCTCTGGCGCCATTACAGGGGAAGGAGTTTCCTCAGAGCGGGAACAGTGGTGTTTTGGCGCCTTCCCTGCTTACAGCTGCAGCAGCAGGCACACACAGCTCCTCCAGACAATCAGGATATGCAGGAAAACTGGTACAGGAGTGTAGCAAAGGGATAGAGCTGCTATTGTACACAATCTGTGTCCTGAAGAGGACTAATACTCCGGTGTTACACCGTGAGATAACAGCTAGCAGCCTAACTGGGGCTGTTTAGCTTGGGTGTGCTATTCCCTTCTCTCTGTCTCCCTCTCGCATACTGTAAGGGAGGCTTGTTATTGTATTACTTGTCTATGTGTATGTGTATATATAAGTGTTGTTTACTGTAAACATTGTAAAACACAAATTATGGAGTGTATGTCACACCAGATTCTCTCCCTCTACATCTGGTTCCATAGCATGTGAACAATGCAGCCAGTCCTAACAACTCAGTGAGGGCTCGGGGGGGGGGGGGGGAGCATTCCTGGCTAGGTGCCATAAAATCCATGATGTCCTATACTGTATATCATCTCAGCTCACTGCTAATACTCAAAAAACTCAACAGCTGCAGCAGGCTGTTGCAGACCTAGTTGCAAGGGCACATGTCCCACAGCCCTCCCCCCCCTTCCCTTCCTCTCTAGATCAGGACCGCAAAAGTGTGGGTTAGCTGCTTTACTCTCATACTCTGATGAGGAGACATAGGAGGAGGGGGAGGAATTGGATCCTGTTACTGGGGATTCCCCTTCTACACAGGGTATTGAACCCCTCATACTAGCTATACGGGACGTGTTAAAACTCCCTCTAGAGGATGCTGCGGCACAGCAGTCATTTTTCTTAACACAGACAAACTCAGTGTCACTTTCCCTGATTTTGCAGAGTTAGATGACCTGTTTAAGTTAGCCTGGAAAAATCCAGATAAAAAATACTAAGTGTCAAGACGGTTTATGCACACTTTCCCATTTGCTCCTGAAGACAGGAAAATCTGGGAAGAACCCCCGGCTGTTGACGTATCAGTCTCTCACCTATCTAAAAAGGTGGTACTGCCAGCTCTTGGCTCCTTTACCATAAAGAACCCTGGAGATAGAAAAATAAAGACTACACTGAAGTCTATCTAAACAGCAGCAGGTGTATCACAGAGATCGGTTATAGCAGTTGCTGGATGACCCATGCCATTCATAAGTGGGATACTCAAATTTAGGAGGGCCTCTCAGGGGATATGTCCCTGGTCACTACAGTGACTCTCCTAAAACACATTCAGGACACTGCACGCATCCTGTTTGACTCTCTCAAGGAGATAGGCAAAATTAATGCTAGGACCACTGCTATGGCAGTGTCAGTGTGCAGAGCTTTGTGGTTGCGTCAGTGGATAGCGGATGCAGAGTCCAAGTGCAGTGTAGAGTCTCTCCCTTTTTCAGGGGATTGGCTTTTCAGGGTGGAATTGGATATGTGGATTTCTAAAGTTACTGCGGGGAAATCCAAGCTTCTCACCTCTGGGGCCCCGCCGGCTAGATGTTCCTACCCGGGGCTGTCTACCCAGTCCTTTCAGTCTCACAGATTTCGATCTAGGGCCAGAGGTGCCTCCAATGCGGCTAGAGGCACCAGAGGTAAGACAAGAAAACCAGAAATTGCAGGTTCTCAGGAGAGCACCAGTTCAGCTTCCACTGAGGCCTTAGCATGACGGTGCCCAGCCACCCCGAGGGGACCTCGAGGTGGGAGCTTGGTTGAGTCACTTCAGCTGCATCTGGGAAAGCTCCTGCCAGGATACCTGGGTAAAGGACCTAATTTCTCAGGGCTATAAGCTGGAGTTCAACAGTGCTCCTCCCCAACGATTTTTCAAATCAAACTTACCATCTTTGGAGGATATGCGTGTTACGCTGCAACAGGCTATCCTAAAATTGATCCAGTCCCAAGTCATTGTTCCAGTGCCACTGCAACAACAGGGAAAGGGTTACTACTCCAACCTGTTCATGGTACAGAAACCAGACGGTTCGTTAAGGCCCATTTTGAATCTAAAATCCTTGAACCCTTACCTAAAGGTTTTCAGTTCAAGATGGAATCCTTGCGAGCAGTGATTGCGGGCCTGGAAGAATGGGAGTTCATGGTCTCCCTGGATATAAAGGACGCCTATCTCCATATCCCGATTTGGCAACCTCACCAGGCTTACCTGAGGTTTGCCCTGCTGAACGATCACTACAAGTTCCAGGCGCTACCCTTCGGCCTGTCCACAGCTCCGAGGGTGTTCACAAAGGTGATGGCGGAGATGATGTTTCAACTCCGGGTCCAGGGGGTCAATGTTGTCCCTTATCTGGACGATCTCTTGATAAAAGCAACATCCAGGGTGCTTTTATTGCTCCATATAGGCCGCACTATCCAACTTCTGTCACACCATGGGTGGATCCTCAATTTACAGAAGTCCCACCTGGAGCCAACTCAGCGGCTCCAGTTCCTGGGAATGTTGCTGGAAACTTTGGCCCAGAAAGTGAGGACATAGCGAAAACACTTCAGGAGATGGTCTGAATGGTTTTCTGGCCTACTCGAATATCCATCCATCTTTGCATAAGATTGTTGGGGAAGATGGTAGCCTCATATGAGGTTATCCAGTATGGACGGTTCAATGCCAGAACATTTCAATTGGATCTCCTTAACAAGTGGTCCGGATCACATCTTCAGATGCACCGGATAATACGGCTGTCACCTCAGGCCAGGATTTCCCTCCTGTGTTGGCTGCAGTCCTCCAACCTACTGGAAGGTCGAAGTTTCGGGATTCAGGATTGGATCCTCCTCATGACGGATGCGAGTCTGAGAGGATGGGGAGCTGTCACCCAGGAGGCTCAGTTCCAGGGCAGTTGCTGAGCCCACGAAGTCCTACTTCCGATTAACATTCTGAAACTTCGGGCGATCTACAATGCTCTGATTCAGGCCTATACTCTACTCAAGGATCACGCGATCCAAGTTCAGTCGGACAACGCCACAGCAGAGGCATACATCAATCGGCACGGGGGGCCAAAAAGTGCGGCCTGCATGCGAGAAGTGTCAAAACTTATGTACATGTGATTTCTCAGTTTTTTATTTTTCATAAATTTGCAAAAATCTCAAAAACACTTTTTACACATTGTCATTATGGGGAATAGTGTGTAGAATTTTTAGGGAAAAAAATTATTTATTACATTTTGGAATAAGGCTGTAACATAACAAATAGTGGAAAAAGTGAAGCGCTGTGATTACTTTCTGGATGCACTGTATATGTCCAGCGGACATTCTCCAAAAAGCATGTTGTCATGCTGCATTTTAGCAAATTCCAGTCTTGCTTGGAATAGGCAATCACACCTGTACCTTGACTTTGGAGTTAGCTTGTTTTCGTTGGCTCTTTTTTTACCACTCTCACTAGCCTTCTGTTTAATTTAAGGTCAGCTCTCCTTTTGCATCTATGTCCAGAGACATTGACTACAGTCCCATGGACTTTAAACTTCCTAATAATATTTGCAACTGTAACCAGTGGCGTAACTACCACCCCCGCAGCCACTGCAAAGCTTGGAGGCGCAGGACTGCGGGGGCGCCGCCACTGATTGCTGCTGTGCAGGGCCGGGAAGGAAGATGCAATGCGCGCCTCTCCTGTGTCCCTCCTGCAGTGGACACCCAAGCGCCCAGCTGCAGCCAGAGAGACCACAGTGCCACATGACCCGCGCCGGCCAATCAGCTGCATCCCCCACTCCCAACTCTATACCCACGCTGCTTCCCTTCCTGGAGCACTGGCAGGGGGAGAGAGAGTCTGACGGCAGTGTAATACCATCTGTGCTGACGTCACCCGTCTGCCCCGCTCCTCACTGAGTCTCCGGCTCAGTCTCAGCCTCATTCACAGTCACACAGTCTCCTGTCCCTGCGGCGCTCAGTCTCCTCACACAGCCACAGCCTTCTCCAAGTCCAAGACTCCCAGTCTCCCACTGGCTGGTGGGCTGATGCAGTGCCTGGTAACAAGCATGACACCCAGCTCATGAAATCCCTGGCAACAAGCATTACCCTTTAGCAACAAGCATGACACCCACGCATGAAACCCCTGGCAACGAATATTACCCCCTGGCAACGAGCTTGACACCCAGCACATGATACCCCTAGCAACAAGCATAACACCCAGCGCATGAAACCCCTGGCAATGAGCATGACACCCTGAGCATGAAAACCCCTGGCACCGTGCATGGAACCAAGAGCATGAAACCCCTGGCAATGAGCAGGTAATTTAAAAGTAATTAGAAGCCTTACTGTAGGGCTTAATGTGTAATGAGCATTGCGGTGTGTGGCATAATGTATCACGGACATTGCGGTGTGTATCATAATTAGAGATGTGAAGCTGGCATTTTTCGGGTTTTGTGTTTTGGTTTTGGATTCGGTTCCACGGCCGTGTTTTGGATTCGGACACGTTTTGGCAAAACCTCGCTTTCGAATTTTTGTCGGATTCGGGTGCGTTTTGGATTCGGGTGTTTTTATTTAAAAAAAAATCAAAAACAGCTTAAATCATAGAATTTGGGGGTAATTTTAATCCTATAGTATTATTAACCTCAATAACCATAATTTCCACTCATTTCCAGTCTATTCTGAACACCTCACACCTCACAATATTATTTTTAGTCCTAAAATTTGCACAGAGGTTGCTGGATGACTAAGCTAAGTGACCCAAGTGGGTGGCACAAACACCTGGCCCATCTAGGAGTGGCACTGCAGTGTCAGACAGGATGGCACTTAAAACAATAGTCCCCAAACAGCACATGATGCAAAGATAAATAAAAAAAAAGAGGTGCAAGATGGAATTGTCCTTGGGCCCTCCCACCCACCCTTATGTTGTATAAACAGGACATGCACACTTTAACAAACCCATCATTTCAGCAACAGGGTCTGCCACACGACTGTAGCTGAAATGATTGTTTGGTTTGGGCCCCCACCAAAAAAGAAGCAATCAATCTCTCCTTGCACAAACTGGCTCTACAGAGACAAGATTTCCACCTCCTCATCATCCGATTCCTCACCCCTTTCACTGTGTACATCCCCCTCCTCACAGAGTATTAATTCGTCTCCACTGGAATCCACCATCACAGGTCCCTGTGTACTTTCTGGAGGCAATTGCTGGTAAATGTCTCCACGGAGGAATTTATTATAATTCATTTTGATGAACATCATCTTCTCCACATTTTCTGGAAGTAACCTCCTACGCCGATCGCTGACAAGGTTACTGGCTGCACTAAACACTCTTTCGGAGTACACACTGGAGGGGTGGCAACTTAGGTAAAATAAAGCCAGTTTGTGCAAGGGCCTCCAAATTGCCTCTTTATCCTGTCAGTATACGTACGGACTGTCTGACATGCCTACGGTGATGCTGTCACTCATATAATCCTCCGCCATTCATTCAATGGTGACAGAATCATATGCGGTGACAGCAGACATGTCAGTAATGTCAGTAATGTCAGTAATCGTTGGCAGGTCCTTCAGTCCGGACCAGATTTCAGCACTTGCTCCTGACTGTCCTGCATCACCGCCAGCGGGTGGTTTTGGAAATTTTATCCTTTTCCTGGCAGCTCCAGTGGCGGTAGAAAATAAAGGAGGAGCTGTTGGCGGGTCACGTTCCGCTTGACTTGACAAGTGTCTCACCAGCAGGTCTTTGAACATCTGCAGACTTGTGTCTGCTGGAAAGAGAGATACAACGTAGTCTTTAGACCTAGGATCGAGCACGGTGGCCAAAATATAGTGCTCTGATTTCAACAGATTGACCACCCGTGAATCTTGGTTAAGCGAATGAAGGGCTCCATCCACAAGTCCCACATGCCTAGCGGAATCGCTCCATTTTAGCTCCTCCTTCAATCTCTCCAGCTGCTTCTGCAAAAGCCTGATGTGGAATGACCTAACTTAGGCTGGCAGTGTCTGGACTGACTTCACGTGTGGCAAGTTCAAAGGGTTGCAGAACCTTGCACAACATGGAAATCATTCTCCACTGTGCTTGGGTCAGGTGCATTCTCCCTCCATTGCCTATATCGTAGGCAGATGTATAGGCTTGAATGGCCTTTTGCTGCTTCTCCATCCTTTGAAGAATATAGAAGGTTGAATTCCACCTCGTTACCACCTCTTGCTTCAGCTGATGGCAGGGCATGTTCAGGAGTGTTTGCTGGTGCTCCAGTCTTCGGCACGCGGTGGCTGAATGCCGAAAGTGGCCCGCAATTCTTCGGGCCACCGACAGCATCTCCTGCATGCCCCTGTCGTTTTTTTAAAAAATTCTGCACCACCAAATTCATTGTATGTGCAAAACATGGGACGTGCTGGAATTTGCCCACATGTAATGCACGCACAATATTGGTGGCGTTGTCCGATGTCACAAATCCCCAGGAGAGTCCAATTGGGGTAAGCGATTCTGCGATTATGTTCCTCAGTTTCCGTGTGTGCCTCTTATGGAAAGCGGTGATACAAAGCATAGCCTGCCTAGGAACGAGTTGGCGTTTGTGAGATGCTTCTACTGGTGCCGCTGCTGCTGTTTTTGCTTCTGGAGGCAATACATCTACCCAGTGGGCTGTCACAGTCATATAGTCCTTAGTCTGCCCTGCTCCACTTGTCCACATGTCCGTGGTTAAGTGGACAGTGGGTACAACTGCATTTTTTAGGACACTGGTGACTCTTTTTCTGACGTCTGTGTACATTCTCGGTATCGACTGCCTAGAAAAGTAGTACCTAGATGGTATTTGGTACCGAGGACACACTACCTCAAGCAATTCTCTAAGTCCCTGTAAACTAACGGCGGATATCGGACGCACGTCTAACACCAACATAGGGGGTCATTCCGAGTTGTTCGCTCGCAAGCTGCTTTTAGCAGCTTAGCACACGCTAAGCCGCCGCCTACTGGGAGTGAATCTTAGCTTATCAAAATTGCGAACGAAAGATTAGCAGAATTGCGAATAGACACTTCTTAGCAGTTTCTGAGTAGCTCCAGACTTACTCGGCATCTGCGATCAGTTCAGTGCTTGTCGTTCCTGGTTTGACGTCACAAACACACCCAGCGTTCGCCCAGACACTCCTCAGTTTCTCCAGCCACTCCCGCGTTTTTCCCAGAAACGGTAGCGTTTTTTCGCACACACCCATAAAACGGCCTGTTTCCGCCCAGAAACACCCACTTCCTGTCAATCACATTACGATCACCAGAACGAAGAAAAAACCTCGTAATGCTGTGAGTAAAATACCTAACTGCATAGCAAATTTACTTGGCGCAGTCGCACTGCGGGCATTGCGCATGCGCTTTAGCGACTAATCGCTTCGTTGCGAGAAAAAAATACAGAGCGAACAACTCGGAATGACCCCCATAGTTGTCAAGGCCTAAGTTATCCGCTTTGCAACAGGATGACTAGTGTGATATTTCATCTTCCTCGCAAAGGACTGTTGGACAGTCAATTGCTTACTGGAAGTAGTACAAGTGGTCTTCCGACTTCCCCTCTGGGATGACGATCAACTCCCAGCAGCAACAACAGCAACGCCAGCAGCAACAGCAGCGTTCCACTCAAGGATCCATTGGAGGAATCCCAGTTAGGAGAGGACTCATCAGACTTGCCAGTGACATGGCCTGCAGGACTATTGGCGTTCCTGTCTAAGAAGGAAATTGACATTGGCTTGGGTACAAGAGGAAGGGATTTAGTTGTCAGTGGACTGCTTCCGCTGTCACCCAAAGTTTTTGAACTTGTCAATGACTTCTGATGAATGCGCTCCAGATGACGTATAAGGGAGGATGTTCCTAGGTGGTTAACGTCCTTACCCCTACTTATTACAGCTTGACAAAGGCAACACACGGCTTGACACCTGTTGTCCGCATTTCTGTTAAAATAATTCCACACCGAAGAGGTGATTTTTTTTGTATTTTGACCAGGCATGTCAATGGCCTTATTTATCCCACGGACAACAGGTGTCTCCCCGGGTGCCTGATTTAAACAAACCTCTGTGGGTGCTCCTTCCAGCACTTGCAGGGGGCGTGCAAATGGTGGAAGGAGCCACCTCTTCCCGTCCAGTGTTGGTAAGGTCAGGCATCGCAACCGACACAATTGAACTCTCCTTGGGGATTTGTGATTTAGAAGAACGCACAGTTCTTTGCTGTGCTTTTGCCAGCTTAACTCTTTTCATTTTTCTAGCGGGAGGATGAGTGCTTCCATCCTCATGTGAAGCTAAACCACTAGACATGAACATAGGCCAGGGCCTCAGCCGTTTCTTGCCACTCCGTGTCGTAAATGGCATATTGACAAGTTTACGCTTCTCCTCAGACGATTTTAATTTAGATTTTTGGGTCATTTTACTGAACTTTTGTTATTTGGATTTTACATGCTCTCTACTATGACATTGGGCATCGGCCTTGGCAGACGACGTTGATGGCATTTCATCGTCTCTGCCATGACTAGTGGCAGCAGATTCAGCACTAGATGGAAGTGGATCTTGATCTTTCCCTATTTTACCCTCCAAATTTTTTTTCTCCATTTTTTAATGTGTGGAATTATATGCCAGTAATATATCTGGAATTAGACGGCAGTAATGTCTGGAATTAGATACCACTAGATAGATACCAGATACCACTGTGACTGGAATGATGATGACCTATGCACAGTAACAAAACACTACCACAGCACCCTACAGCAGCAAGATGCAGCACAAGACACTGGACTTTTAGTAATGTACTGTAGTATACTGAGCACCACAATGCAGCACAAGACAATGAGCAGTGATCCTGAGCACTGATGAGGATACTAGAACTGACACTGAGCAGCAAGATGCAGCACTGGACTACTGTACTGTAGTATACTGGTCACCACAATGCAGCACAAGACAATGAGCAGTGATACTGATCACTGATGAGGATACTAGAATTGACACTGAACAACAAGATGCAGCACTGGACTATTGTACTGTAGTATACTGGTCACCACAATGCAGCACAAGACAATGAGCAGTGATACTGAGCACTGATGAGGATACTAGAACTGACACTGAGCAGTAAGATGCAGCACTGGACTATTGTACTGTAGTATACTGGTCACCACAATGCAGCACAAGACAATGAGCAGTGATACTGAGCACTGATGAGGATACTAGAACTGACACTGAACAGCAAGATGCAGCATTGGACTATTATACTGTAGTATACTGGTAACCACAATGCAGCACAAGACAATGAGCAGTGATACTGAGCACTGATGAGGATACTAGAACTGACACTGAACAGCAAGATGCAGCATTGGACTGTTATACTGTAGTATACTGGTCACCACAATGCAGCACAAGACAATGAGCAGTGATATTGAGCACTGATGAGGATACTAGAACTGACACTGAGCAGGAGAGTCACACTACTAGTATTACTGAGCAGCAATAAGTAAGCACTGTTACTGAGCACTGATACTGAGATTTCCACTGAGAGAACGTAGCCATGTCCTCTCCGCTCTCTCTACAATGCACGAGTGAAAATGGCGGCGACGCGCGGCTCTTTATATGGAATCTGAATCTCGCGAGAATCAGACAGCGGGATGATGATGTTTTGCCTCGTTCGGGTTTTACGAGTCAGGCGGGATAACCGAGCCTGCCTCAGACCCGTGTAAACCACGTGGAGTTTGGGGAGGTTCGGTTCTCGGAGAACCGAACCCGCTCATCTCTAGTCATAATGTGTCACAGGCATTAAGGTGTGTGGTATACTATATCATGGGCATTATGGTATAATGTCTCAGGGGCATTGCAGTGTGTGGCATAATGTATAACAGGCATTGCGGTGTGTGGCATAAAGTATAATGGGCATTGCGGTGTGTGTCATAATGTGTCACAGGCATTACAGTGTGTGGTATACTATATCACGGGCATTGTGATATGTGGTATAATGACTCAGGGGTACTGCAGTGTGTGACATAATGTATAACCGGCATTGCGGTGTGTGGCATAAGGTATAATGATCATTGCGGTGTGTGTCATAATGTGTCACAGCATGACTGTGTGTGGTATACTATATCACAGGCATTGTGATATGTGGCATAATGTCTCAGGGGCATTGCAGTGTGTGGCATAATGTATAACAGTCATTGCAGTGTGTGGCATAAGGTATAACGGGCATTGCGGTGTGTGTCATAATGTGTCACAGCATGACTGTGTGTGGTGTGCTTTATCACAGGCATTGTATGTGCTATAATGCTATAATGTCTCAGGGGCATTGCAGTGTGTAGCATAATGTATAACGGGCATTGCGATGCATGTCATAATGTGTCACAGGCATTACGGTATGTGGTATAATGTCAGGGGCATTACAGTGTGTGGCATATTGTGTAATGGGCATTATGGTGTGTGGCATAATGTCTAAGGGCCATTGCAGTATGTGGCATAATGCATACTGGGCATTATTATAAGGAGAAAAATTACAAATAATGTAAGGGTCATGAATCAGGATTATTTTTTTTTCCTGTGGTGGCCAACATCTAGGCGTGCAGGTTGCAAAACTGGGCTGTAAGGTAGTCTTTTCCTGCAATGCCACGCCCATTTCAGCAAAGCCACACCCACTTCAGCAAGGTCACGCCCCTTTTCCCCGGTGCGCGTCTGAGGCGCGCGTAGATACATCACTTTTCTAGTGCCAATTATGGGTGGAGGAGCCCCAGAGAATGTTTTGGCTTGGGGGAGAAAAACTTCTAGTTACGCCACTGACTGTAACCATAGGAACATCGGGTGTAGTAGGGTATGCCAGCAGCCGGGCTCCCGGCGACCAGCTTACTGGCACTGGAATCCCGACTGCCAGCATACCGACAGCTGGGCAAGCGCAAATGAGCCCCTTGCAGGCTCGCTGCGGGCACGGTGGCACACATCGTGCGCCACGCTATCTATTCTCCCTCCAGTGGGGTCGTGGACCCCCAAGAGGGAGAAAAGGTGTCGGTATGCCGGCTGTCGGAATTCCGGCGCCGGTATACTGTGCGCCGGGATCCCGACAGCCGGCAAACTGAAGACAACCCGGAACATCAAGCTGCTTGGAAATGGTATTATATCCTTTACCCAACATACTCCCATACTATCTCTCGCACAAGGTTCTAAAATCTCTAGGTATGACTCTATATAGGATTCTAATGGCTGGGAGTGGGACTCTATATAGGACTCTAATGGCTGGGAGTGGGGCTTGTTGCCGTGGCTCATGATCTCAGGCTAAGCAAGCTGAGGCATCCTGGGACCGGGCAGGGCAGTTATTGATGTCAGTGAGGGCTGCAAGCAACACACAGCAGTGTGCCCTGTGTGAAGAAGGGTGGGGTAAAGAAAACCACAGGGAGGACAGGGGCATGTTACAGGTGGCACAGAGAGGATAGGGGCAGTATAAGGCCAGCACAGGGTGGACAGTGACTGGTAAGGTCGGGCCTTAATAATCCAGAACATTTCTACTCCTCATGGTCTGGATGTAAACATCAAAGCAAAATTCAGTACCCGGGGGAGAGGGGGTGCCATAGCATAGGCATGTACCGAGTCCGACTCCATGGCTTGCAGTGAGTATATAATAGTGTACCAGGAGCAAGTGTGCCTCTTTATGAATAGAGTATGAATGAGTGTGGTTCCAGACAGAGGCAGAACTCTGGGAGGCAACGGAGTCAGCTGCCGCCGGGCTCCTGCTTTGAAGGGGGGCTCCTCTCCTCCTGTTCCGTGTGTTCAGAGACATTAATCAATTAAGTTAATTGACAGCAGCCGGTATCTCTTCCGTAGCCAACTTCCCCATTAGTCACTGCACCTTACAAATCACACCCTCTTTATTATAGATATACTGGAAGCAGACGCCTTACTGATGAAGCTATTTGCTCCTATAAAGGAAACATGAGAATTCTAACTATATGAAGTTATTTCTCTGACAATTACACGTAACGTCATATAGTTAAAATTCTCATACTTCCTATGCAAGAGCAGATATCTCCATCAGTAAGGTGCATGCTTCCAGTGTAAAAGGTTGTGGGTCCTAATCCCGGATATGACACTTGCAAATTAATTGTCAGAGAAATAATCAGCATTGTGAGTGACTGAGCAGATCTATGTAGTGTGTGGTTGGACCCCTACATAGATCTGCCTAGTTGCAACGGTTTTGTAGTAGCTTCATATAGTTAGAATTAGAGATGAGCGGGTTCGGTTTTACTCTGAGTTACTCGGATCTCAAAACGGCATCTTATTGGCTCACGGATGATATATAGGGGGGGGGGGGGGGGGGGACCACCAATATTTTTCTTGCCTCCGGCCAACTGGGATAAACTTACGCCACTGGTTCCAGATCCATATTAGATTGGAGTTCTATTTAAGTTGCCCATAGCAATCAATTATCTTCTATGAGGTGGTAGATAAATGAGAAGTAGAATCTGTTGTTTGCTATGTGCAGCATCCCATCTTAAATAGAACTCCCATCTTAGTATATTTACCCCATTGTCTTTATTCTTCTTGTGATCACATTATAGAATGGAATACACAGTGGGGGTCATTCCGAGTTGATCGCTCGCTGCCGTTTTTCGCAGCATAGCGATCAGGCTAAAAACCAGCTGTTCTGCGCATGCGTATGGGCCGCAGGGCGCACGGGCCAAGTAATTTCACACAAAACTAAGCAATTTTACACAGGGGCGAGCAACGCTTTTCAGTCGCTCTGCTGATCGGTGTGTGATTGACAGGAAGTGGGTGTTTCTGGGCGGAAACTGACCGTTTTCCGGGAGTGTGCTAAAAAACACAGGCGTGTCAGGCTAAAACGCAGGAGTGGCTGGAGAAACGGAGGAGTGGCTGGCCGAACGCAGGGCGTGTTTGTGACGTCAAAGCAGGAACTAAACGGACTGAGGTGATCGCAATCTAGGAGTAGGTCTGGAGCTGCTCAGAAACTGCAGGAAAAGATTTTCGAGCAATTCTGCTAATCTTTCGTTAGCTATTCTGCTAAGCTAAGATACACTCCAAGAGGGCAGCGGCCTAGCGTGTGCAATGCTGCTAAAAGCAGCTAGCGAGCGAACAACTCGGAATGACCCCCAGTGTCTGATTTGATTTTCCTAATTCTAATGATTTTATGTTCATTTTGTGATTTGAATTGCTTCTCATCTTGATTCAAATTGTTCATCTTCGTGTTTGTAATAACTTGTCTTTTGCAAATTGGATAACTTTTTGTGGTGAAACTGTAGAGAAATTGCATAATCTTGTTTTCTTGTATGACAGTCTTCTTTTTGTAATTTATCACCTGTTACAACTGAGGGCCTGAGCTGACGGGAGGCAGCCTCAGTTGTAGGGGCTGAGATGTACCGGAACCTGGGAGGTTGTATCAGACCCCTGGACATGTAAGTAACATGAATAATAACTGCCCGAAGGCGTGACCACGACAACTTGGATAAAAGTCAATGATGTTTATTATGACAACTCCGCAACACAGCAGCAGTAAAAGAAAACGTAAAAGTCAGCAAAGAATAAATACAGTTCCTGGGTACTACAGGATGGCAGGAGCCACAGGGCACTGGTAGTGTGAGATAGTTCTTATGATCTTCTAGATGGAAAGTCCTTACCAGGCCCGACTGTAGCAATGGAGATAACCCAGGATTGTGCCAGCTGGTGTTCCAGGAAAAGCTGGGTTGCTGAAGATAAAACAGCTGCTGTGGATACTGGCTGGAACCAGACTGTTGTTAGCACGGAGTGGATACTGGCTGGAACCAGTTAAATAATAAATGAACTTGGGAGCGATGAAATATGAACTGAAATGTAGAACTTGAGAGCGGAGAAATAATAATACCGGTGGAGAGTGGTAAAGTGTAGAAAGGACACCGGCCCTTTAAGGGAAGCTGTACTCTGCTGGAAGCTGAGCTGGAAGCAGGTAATGTTGTAGCTGGAAACAGATGAATCCACAATGGATTGGAGAGTCAGGCTACACCGCAGGTGGAATGCTGGTGCGGGTCTCTATGGTGGAAGTCTTGAGACAGGAGCTGGAACCTGGAAGACAATCACAGGAGAGAGACAAACAGGAACTAGGTTTGACAACCAAAGCACTGACGCCTTCCTTGCTCAGGCACAGTGTATTTATACCTGCAGCAAGGAAGGGATTGGCTAGGCAATTATGCAGATTATCAATACTGAGAACAGATTGGTGGAAATGATCAGCTGACAGAATCCAAGATGGCTGCGCCCATGCAGACACTTGGAGGGAAGTTTGGTTTGTAATCCATGTGGTAATGAAAACAGTAATGGCGGCGCCGGCCACCGGAGACAGGAGGCGCCAGGCTGACAGATGCACATCCAACCACGCGGACACAGCGGAGGCCGCGGCTGACGTAATCGCCACTCAGACACTCTGCATGCAGAAGTTCAGGGACGGCGGCGGAGGCCGCGGGAGATGCCATGCCAGGTGTAATATGGCGTTTACTGTGACAGCGTCCCAGAGTGACAGGAGAGGATACAGGAATGTACACATCAGGATAACAGATGGGATCCGGTCCTGGAGCGCTGAGCCAGCCTTCGGAGGCATCTGATGGGTAAGAAATGGCGTCCAGATACCCGGATCGTGACAGCACCCCCCCCTTTAGGAGTGGCCCCAGGACACTTCTTTGGCTTTTGAGGAAACTTGGAATGGAATCTCCGGACCAAGGCAGGAGCATGGACATCAGAGGCATTGGTCCATGAACGTTCCTCAGGACCATAACCCTTCCAGTCAATAAGATATTGTAGTTGACCGTAACGGTGACGTGAGTCCAGGATCTTGGCCACTTCATACTCAACGCCTCGTTGAGTTTGGACTTTCGGAGTTGGAGGAAGTGAGGAATGAAACCGATTCAAGATCAGCGGTTTCAACAGGGAAACATGGAATGTCCTGGGTATTTTTAAGAAGGGAGGCAACTGGAGTCTGTAAGCAACAGGATTGATGACTTGTTCAATCTTGAAAGGACTGATATAGCGAGGTGCAAACTTCATACTGGGAACTCTTAACCTCAAATTCTTCGTGGATAACCATACCCGATCACCCACCTTGAGAGCAGGAACTGCTCGACGCTTCTTATCCGCAAACTTCTTGTACCTGAACGATGCCTTGAGCAGAGCTGATCGTACGCTCTTCCAGATATTGGCAAACTGATGCAAGGTGATATCCACTGCGGGAACAGAAGTTGCTGGAAGCGGTTGGAACTCAGGGACTTTAGGGTGGAATCCAAAGTTAGTGAAGAATGGTGTTGAAGCAGATGAAGAATGATACTGGTTGTTATGACAGAACTCGGCCCAGGGAAGTAATTGAACCCAGTCATCTTGAGAGGAGGACACATAGATGCGGAGGAAGGCCTCCAAGTCCTGATTCACCCTCTCGGTTTGACCATTGGTCTGAGGATGGTAAGCCGTGGAAAACTTTAGCTTGACTTGGAGGACTTGACATAAACTTCGCCAGAATTTGGCTGTGAATTGAACTCCTCGATCTGAGATAATTTCTTCAGGAAGACCGTGAAGTCAGAAGATCTCTTGTATGAATACTTGAGCCAACTTGGAAGCTGACGGAAGACCGGTGAGAGGAATGAAGTGTGCCATCTTGGTGAACCGGTCAACTACCACCCAGATGGTATTGAACTTGTTGCACATGGGTAAGTCTGTAATGAAATCCATCGACAAGTGGGTCCATGGTCGACGGGGAACGGATAGTGGAACCAGTTGCCCCGCAGGCGACTGGCGGGATACTTTATGTTGGGCACACTTTGGGCAAGATGCAATAAACTCCAAGACGTCCTTTTTCAGAGTTGGCCACCAATAGGACCTAGAGATAAACTCCAGGGTTTTTTGGATACCTGTATGTCCGGCAAAACGGGAAGCATGGGCCCAATGCATGAGCTTCTTCCTTAGCATCGGCTTCACAAAACTTTTCCCTGATGGGGGCGTAGAGTCCATCCCTACCGTGGAGAATGCCAACGGATTTATAATAGGATGCTTGTCTGAAGACTCTGACTCATTTTCTTGCTCCCATGAGCGGGAAAGGGCATCGGCCTTGCGATTCTGAGAGCCCGGACAGAACTGGAGTTTAAAGTCGAACCTGGAAAAGAAAAGTGCCCATCTGGCCTGACGAGGGTTGAGACATTGTGCGCCCTTCAGGTATAAAAGGTTCTTGTGGTCTGTAAGTATGGTGATTGAATGAGAAGCTCCCTCCAACAGATACCTCCACTCTTCTAGAGCGAGCTTGATGGCTAGCAACTCCTGGTCGCCAATGGCATAGTTGCGCTCAGCTGGGGAGAACTTCCGGGAGAAGAAACTGCAAGGGTGTAAATGGCCATCTGTAGCCCTCTGAGATAACACCGCTCCTACTCCAACGGAGGAGGCATCCACCTCTAAGATGAAAGGAGAGTCGATGTCAGGCTGTTTCAGAACAGGCGCAGAGATGAACCTTTGTTTTAAAAGATGAAATGCTTGCATGGCTTCTTCAGACCACTTGGACGGGTTAGCACCCTTCTTAGTGAAAGCAGTAATAGGCGCCACAATGGTGGAAAAGTCTCGTATAAACTTTCGGTAATAGTTGGCGAACCCTAAGAACCTCTGGACCCCTTTGAGGGTTAAGGGTACCGGCCAATTTTGGATTGCTTGTAGTTTCTCAGGATCCATCTCTAGTCCGGAACCGGACACAATGTACCCTAGAAACGGAATGGACTTGACTTCAAAGACGCATTTTTCTAATTTGCAATAGAGATGATTGACACGGAGACGGGACAGAACCTCTTTAACCCAAAAACGATGTTCCTCTAAATCGTTGGCAAAAATGAGGATATCGTCTAGATAGACCACGACATGACGGTATAGAATGTCTCTGAAGATCTCATTGACAAAATGCTGGAAGACAGCTGGAGCATTGCTCAATCCGAAGGGCATGACGAGGTACTCATAATGTCCATCACGGGTGTTAAAGGCGGTCTTCCACTCGTCACCCTCACGGATCCGGATGAGATTGTATGCACCTCGCAAGTCCAGCTTTGTAAAGATGGTAGCTCCGCTAACTCTGTCAAAGAGCTCAGTAATCAGGGGTAAAGGATAACGGTTCTTGATGGTAATGTCGTTCAAACCTCTGTAGTCGATGCACGGCCGCAGACCACCATCTTTCTTTTTTACAAAAAAGAAGCCTGCGCCGGCTGGAGAAGAAGAAGGTCGAATGAACCCCTTTGCTAGGTTCTCTTTAATATATTCCTCCATAGAATGCGTCTCAGGCAGAGACAACGGATAAGTTCGGCCTCGAGGTGGAACCTTCCCTGGAACGAGATCAATCGGACAGTCCCATTCTCTATGAGGAGGAAGGATATCAGCAGAAGCTTTACTGAACACATCCGTGAAATCTTGATATGGAGGAGGTGGAACATCAGACGACCTGGGGGAGGAAGAACAGACAGGCAATACTTTAAACAAACATGTCTCAGCACAGGAGGAACCCCATGCCAGGATTTGCGTAGTCGTCCAATCAATTGTAGGATTGTGAAGACGGAGCCATGGAAGGCCCAGGACCACAGGATGTGTGGCTCTTGGAATCACTAAAAAATAAATAAGTTCGGAATGAAGAACTCCCACTCTCAGACGAACTGGTAGAGTCCTTAAAGAAATAACTGCATCAAAAATTTTGCTGCCATCCACGGCAGTTAAAGAAATGGACGAAGGAAGTCTCTCGGTGGGTAGGGACCACCGTTTAACATAGGCTTCGGTAATAAAGTTCCCAGCTGCTCCGGAATCAAGGAGGGCAATGACGTTCCGATAACGTTGAGCAACTTGAAGCGAGACTGGGAGATTACAATCTTGAGGAGATGGAGAGGAGATCATTACTCCTAGCCGGCCCTCTCCTTGGCGAGCTAGGATTTGGAGTTTCCCGGACGTTTGGGACAGGCATTAATGGTGTGAGACGGAGCTGCACAATAGAGACAGAGAAACTCGGAGAGACGTCTTCGGCGCTCAGCAGGAGTTAAACGGGAACGGCCAAGTTGCATGGGCTCATCTTTAGATGGTGACAGTTGACGAGGAGGAGGAGCAGAAGATTTTGGAGCAGATGATCTTCCACGCTCAGTTGCTCTCTCTCTGAAACGTAAATCAACTTTCGTGCAGAGTGAGATTAGCTCATCTAACTTAGAAGGTAAGTCTCTGGTAGCTAACTCATCTTTAATACGCTCAGATAAGCCATGCCAGAATGCAGCATACAGGGCCTCGTCGTTCCATGCCAGTTCGGATGCCAGGATCTGGAACTGTATCAGATATTGTCCTACAGTACGTGACCCCTGGCGTAAACGGAGAATCTCGGATGAAGCTGAGGTTACCCGGCCTGGCTCGTCGAAGATGCGCCTGAATGTTGACACGAAGGCAGTGTAGGAAGATAGCAGGGTGTCGGACCTCTCCCATAACGGTGATGCCCAATCAAGGGCTGAGCCACTGAGAAGAGAAATAATGTAGGCAATTTTTGTACGGTCACTGGGAAAATTGCCAGGTTGTAGCTCAAACTGAATCTCACACTGGTTGAGAAATCCCCTGCAGAATCTTGGAGATCCGTCAAATTTTGCTGGCGTTGGAAGATGAAGACGTGGAGCAGAAATGGGTAAGGTGGGTGGGGTTATAGCTGGAGTCACTGTGGTTGACGCACCAGACGCGCCTGATCCACGGAGAGTTGTCTGAATCCCATCCAGCCGAGTAGAGAGATCCTGGAGACAGCGGATGATGTGGCCCTGTGCAGCCTCCTGATGTTCTAGTGGGGCTGCCAGTTCTTGCATCGGCCTGGCCGCTTGATCCTGGTCTCCGGCTGAATTCATTAGGTCAGTGCTTACTGTCACAACTGAGGGCCTGAGCTGACGGGAGGCAGCCTCAGTTGTAGGGGCTGAGATGTACCGGAACCTGGGAGGTTGTATCAGACCCCTGGACATGTAAGTAACATGAATAATAACTGCCCGAAGGCGTGACCACGACAACTTGGATAAAAGTCAATGATGTTTATTATGACAACTCCGCAACACAGCAGCAGTAAAAGAAAACGTAAAAGTCAGCAAAGAATAAATACAGTTCCTGGGTACTACAGGATGGCAGGAGCCACAGGGCACTGGTAGTGTGAGATAGTTCTTATGATCTTCTAGATGGAAAGTCCTTACCAGGCCCGACTGTAGCAATGGAGATAACCCAGGATTGTGCCAGCTGGTGTTCCAGGAAAAGCTGGGTTGCTGAAGATAAAACAGCTGCTGTGGATACTGGCTGGAACCAGACTGTTGTTAGCACGGAGTGGATACTGGCTGGAACCAGTTAAATAATAAATGAACTTGGGAGCGATGAAATATGAACTGAAATGTAGAACTTGAGAGCGGAGAAATAATAATACCGGTGGAGAGTGGTAAAGTGTAGAAAGGACACCGGCCCTTTAAGGGAAGCTGTACTCTGCTGGAAGCTGAGCTGGAAGCAGGTAATGTTGTAGCTGGAAACAGATGAATCCACAATGGATTGGAGAGTCAGGCTACACCGCAGGTGGAATGCTGGTGCGGGTCTCTATGGTGGAAGTCTTGAGACAGGAGCTGGAACCTGGAAGACAATCACAGGAGAGAGACAAACAGGAACTAGGTTTGACAACCAAAGCACTGACGCCTTCCTTGCTCAGGCACAGTGTATTTATACCTGCAGCAAGGAAGGGATTGGCTAGGCAATTATGCAGATTATCAATACTGAGAACAGATTGGTGGAAATGATCAGCTGACAGAATCCAAGATGGCTGCGCCCATGCAGACACTTGGAGGGAAGTTTGGTTTGTAATCCATGTGGTAATGAAAACAGTAATGGCGGCGCCGGCCACCGGAGACAGGAGGCGCCAGGCTGACAGATGCACATCCAACCACGCGGACACAGCGGAGGCCGCGGCTGACGTAATCGCCACTCAGACACTCTGCATGCAGAAGTTCAGGGACGGCGGCGGAGGCCGCGGGAGATGCCATGCCAGGTGTAATATGGCGTTTACTGTGACAGCGTCCCAGAGTGACAGGAGAGGATACAGGAATGTACACATCAGGATAACAGATGGGATCCGGTCCTGGAGCGCTGAGCCAGCCTTCGGAGGCATCTGATGGGTAAGAAATGGCGTCCAGATACCCGGATCGTGACATCACCTAAGCAACCTTCCTAAATCAATCAATCATCCTAAATACAGAGTTCATTGCAGATTAATTAAAAGACTTCCTGTTGGAATTGCCAACTCACTTCTGATTTGTATCAATCTCTCCTACCTCTCTGAGCATGGTACAACGAGACAAGGTACGGGGAACAACAGTTTATAGAGGAAAGGTTAGTCACATAGCCACCCAACACCTGTGATACTTCTCTCAGCCACCTAGACATACCCTGCCAAACCCTGGGGTGTTACATACACACCCTCATGGCTCGGGCACACCCACACAGCACTAATCACAGCTCATCACCTTCTCAGTATAGGCCCTTAAACATTTCCAACCCCAAGCCCATACGGGCCTTGATATGTCCTTGCCAGGGCCGGCAGGCCAATAACACAAGCTATGTAGCCACGTACGGTGCTGAGCTCTTATGGGCTGAGTATGCCAAGAGCTGCCGCAACTACTGCAGGAAGTGCAGGGACAGTCGCAGTGTTAGAGAGAAGATGGAGGAGGAGCAGCATTACGGCATTGGGCGACATCACATTGTGCAACACATGGCCACAAGCACCCGATCTGCAGCAGCTTGTCTGAGTCCCTGGCCCTGAGGAGACACAACACCCAGGCAGTCCTGAATCCCAGCCCAAGCAACAGGGCCAGCTGCAGTATCAGCACTGCAGGGAGACAGGAACAGCCTTGAAGAGCCCACTATAAACAGGGGAAGGAGATCTGTGTGCCGACCCCCTGCCAGGTTTAGTGACTGACTCTCTCTCTTGTCTTCACCTCTCTCTCATCCTTGCCTCTCTCTCTCTCCCTCTCTCGTCCTCATCTCTCTCTCTCCCTCACCTGTCTCTCTATTGCATCTTTCTCTCCTTCACCTCTCTCTCTCATCCTCATCTCTCTCTCTCGCCTCTCTCACCCTCATCTCTTTCTTATCCTCACCTCTCCCTCTCTTGTCCTCACCTCACTCTTTCGTCTTCACCTCTCTCTCACTCTCATACTCACCTCTTTGTCTCTCTTTCTTTCTCTTGTCCTTTCACCTCGCCCTCACCTCTCTCCCTCTTGTCCTCACCTCTCTCTGTCTCTCTCTCTCTTGTCTTCATCTCTCTATCTAGTCCTCACTTATCTCTCTTTCTCTTGTCCTACCCTTCTCTCTCTTTCTCTCTCTCTTTCTCTTGTCCTCTTTCTCTCTCTCTTCTGCTCATCTCACAGCTACTTTTATAGCGGCTCTACTGTGGTGTAACATGTATAAGGGTCTCTACCATGGCATAATGTATATAAGTGCCTCTACTTTAGTGTAATGTGTAATTGGCTCTACTGTGGTGTAACATGTATAATTGGCTCTACCATGGCATAATGTGTATAAATGGCTCAACTTTACTGTAATATGTGTAATTGGCTCTACTGTGGTGTAACATGTATAAGGGACTCTACCAATTCATAATGTGTATAAGTGGGTCTTCTTTAGTGTAACATGTATAATCGGCTATACTGTGAGGTAATGTGTATAAATGGCTTTACTGTGGTGTAACGTATATAAGGGACTCTACTGTGGTGTAACGTGTATAAGGGGCTCTACTGTGGGGAACAGTTCATCCAGATAGTATTCACAGTGCTTCACTTTTTCCACATTTTGTTATGTTGCAGCCTTATTCCAAAATGGAATAAATTCATTTCTCTGACGTCCTAGTGGATGCTGGGGACTCCGTAAGGACCATGGGGAATAGCGGGCTCCGCAGGAGACTGGGCACTCTAAAGAAAGATTTAGTACTATCTGGTGTGCACTGACTCCTCCCTCTATGCCCCTCCTCCAGACCTCAGTTAGAATCTGTGCCCGGACAGAGCTGGGTGCTTTTAGTGAGCTCTCCTGAGCTTGCTAATAAGAAAGTATTTTAGTTAGGTTTTTTATTTTCAGAGAGCTTCTGCTGGCAACAGACTCTCTGCTACGAGGGACTGAGGGGAGAGAAGCAAACCTACTAACTGCGGCTAGGTTGCGCTTCTTAGGCTACTGGACACCATTAGCTCCAGAGGGATCGAACACAGGGCCTGACCTTGTCGTCCGTTGCCGGAGCCGCGCCGCCGTCCCCCTCGCAGAGCCAGAAGACAGAAGCCGGCAGAAGCGGAGAAGACATCGAAATTGGCGGCAGAAGACTCCTGTCTTCACATGAGGTAGCGCACAGCACTGCAGCTGTGCGCCATTGCGCCCACACTAACCCACACACTCCGGTCACTGTAGGGTGCAGGGCACAGGGGGGGGCGCTCTGGGCAGCAATTGTTACCTCCTGGCGAATGCTGCATATAGACAGTGGCACACTGTTATATGTATGAGCCCCCGCCATTTATTTTACTAAAAAATCGCGGGACAGAAGCCCGCCGCTGAGGGGGCGGGGCTTTCTTCCTCAGCACTCACCAGCGCCATTTTCCTTCCACAGCTCCGCTGAGAGGAAGCTCCCCAGGCTCTCCCCTGCAGAATCACGGTAGAAGGGTAAAAAAAAGAGAGGGGGGGCACATAAATTTAGGCGCATAAATCATAATACAGCAGCTACTGGGTAAACACTAAGTTACTGTGTAATCCCTGGGTTATATAGCGCTGGGGTGTGTGCTGGCAGACTCTCTCTCTGTCTCTCCAAAAGGCCTTGTGGGGGTCCTGTCCTCATTTAGAGCTTCCCCTGTGTGTGTAGTGTGTCGGTACGCGTGTGTCGACATGTTTGACGAAGAGGGCTATGTGGAGGCAGAGCAAGTGCAGTTGACTGACGTGTCGCCACCGACGGTGCCGACACCTGATTGGATGGATATGTGGAAGGTGTTAAATGATAATGTAAACTCCTTACATAAAAGGTTGGATAAAGCTGATACCTCTGGCCAGTCAGGGTCTCAACCTATGCCTGATCCTACAGCGCAGAGGCCCTCAGGGTCTCAAAAGCGCCCACTATCCAAAATGGTTGACACAGATGTCGACACGGATTCTGACTCCAGTGTCGATGATGCAAAATTGCAACCAAAAATGACAAAAGCTATACGTTACATGATTATAGCGATGAAGGATATTTTACACATATCAGAGGTAAACCCTGTCCCTGACAAGAGGGTTTATATGTATGGGGAGAAAAAGCAAGAGGTGACTTTTCCCCCTTCACATGAGTTAAATGAGTTATGTGAAAGAGCGTGGGATTCCCCGGATAAGAAAGTCCTGATTTCCAAAAGGTTACTTATGGCGTACCCTTTCCCGGCAGAGGACAGGGTGCGCTGGGAATCCTCCCCTAGGGTAGATAAAGCTCTGACACGCTTATCTAAGAAGGTGGCCCTGCCGTCGCAGGATACGGCCACCCTAAAGGATCCTGCAGATAGAAAGCAGGAAAGTATCCTGAAATCTGTTTATACACATTCAGGGACTCTACTGAGGCCGGCAATTGCGTCGGCGTGGATGTGTAGTGCTGTAGCAGCATGGATAATCTGTCTGAGGAAATGGATACCTTAGACAGGGATACCATTATGCTGACCCTGGGGCATATAAAAGACACTGTCCTATATATGAGGGATGCCCAGAGGGACATTTGCCTACTGGGCTCTAGAATTAATGCAATGTCAATTTCTGCCAGGTGGGTCCAGTGGACAGGTGATGCAGACTCCAAAAAACACATGGAGGTGTTACCTTACAAGGGTGAGGAATTGTTTGGGGACGGTCTCTCGGACCTGGTTTCCACAGCTACTGCTGGGAAGTCAAACTTTTTGCCATATATTCCCTCACAACCGAAGAAAGCACCGTATTACCAAATGCAGTCCTTTCGTGCACAAAGAAGCAAGTAGGTCAGAGGTGCTTCCTTTCTTGCTAGAGGCAGGGGCAGAGGAAAAAAGCTGCACCTTACAGCTAGTTCCCAGGAACAGAAGTCCTCCCCGGCTTCCACTAAATCCACCGCATGACGCTGGGGCTCCACGGGTGGAGCCAGGAGCGGTGGGGGCGCGTCTCCGACATTTCAGCCACCAGTGGGTTCGCTCACAGGTGGATCCCTGGGCTATACAGATTGTGTCTCAGGGATACAAGCTGGAATTCGAGGTGATGCCCCCTCAACGTTACCTAAAATCGGCCCTGTCAGCTTCCCCCATAGAAAGGGAAGTAGTGGTAGCGGCAATTCACAAGCTATTTCTCCAGCAGGTGGTGGTAAAGGTTACCCTTCGTCAACAGGGGAAGGGATACTATTCCACAATGTTTGTGGTACCGAAACCGGACGGTTCGGTCAGACCTATATTAAATTTAAAGTCCCTGAACATTTATCTGAAAAGATTCAAGTTCAAGATGGAATCGCTCAGAGCGGTCATTGCAAGCCTGGAAGAGGAGGATTTTATGGTGTCTCTGGACATCAAGGATGCTTACTTGCATGTCCCCATTTATCCGCCTCATCAGGAGTACCTCAGATTTGTGGTACAGGACTGTCATTACTAATTCCAGACGTTGCCGTTTGGCCTGTCCACGGCACCGAGAATATTTACCAAGGTAATGGCAGAAATGATGGTGATCCTGAGAAAGCAAGGAGTCACAGTTATCCCATACTTGGACGATCTCCTCATAAAGGCGAGGTCGAGGGAGCAGTTGCAGATCAGCGTAGCGCACTCACAGGAAGTGTTGCAACAGCATGGCTGGATTCTGAATATCCCAAAGTCGCAGCTGATTCCCTACGACGCGTCTGCCCTTTCTGGGCATGATTCTGGACACAGACCTCCAAGGGTTGTGGTCAAGTCAGGAAACTTGTCTGCACATAAATATCCTGGAACTAAGGGCCATAGTCAACGCCCTGAGTCAAGCGGAGCCCCTGCTTCGCAACCAACCGGTGCTGATTCAGTCAGACAACATCACCGCGGTGGCTCATGTAAACCGCCAGGGCAGCACAAGAAGCAGAGTCGCGATGGCGGAGGCCACCAGGATTCTTCGGTGGGCGGAGAATCACGTACAAGCACTGTCAGCAGTGTTCATTCCGGGGGTGGACAACTGGGAAGCAGACTTCCTCAGCAGGCACGACCTTCACCCGGGAGAGTGGGGACTTCATCACGAAGTCTTCATTCAGATTGCAAATCGATGTGAACTGCCACAGGTAGACATGATGGCGTCCCGTCTCAACAAAAAGCTGCAACGGTATTGCGCCAGGTCAAGAGACCCTCAGGCGATAGCTGTGGACGCCCTGGTAACACCGTGGTTGTTCCAGTCAGTCTATGTGTTCCCTCCTCTTCCTCTCATACCCAAGGTACTGAGAATCGTAAGAAGAAGAGGAGTGAGAACAATACTCATTGTTCCGGATTGGCCAAGAAGGCCTTGGTACCCGGAATTGCAAGAAATGCTCACAGAGGACCCATGGCCTCTGCCTCTCAGACAGGACCTGTTGCAATGGATAGGGCCGAAATCTGGACCTTTATGGATCCCAACTTCAAGCCCGTAGTCACTCCAGACTGTAGAAAGTGCAGAAATCTGCCCAGTTGGAATTCCTCTGTAGGGGCCTTCCTGGCCTCACACCAAGCAACATATTTTCGCCATATACGGTGATAATGCTTTGCTGTCACGTCCTTCCTAGACTTTATCAGCGTAGGAATAACTTCATCCGGAATGCCCTTTTCTGCTAGGATTCGGCGTACAACCGCCATGCCGTCAAACGCAGCCGCAGTAAGTCTTGGAACAGACAGGGCCCCTCTTGCAACAGGTCCTGTCTGAGAGGCAGAGGCCATGGTTCCTCAGTGAGCATTTCTTGCAGTTCCGGGTACCAAGTCCTTCTTGGCCAGTCCGGAACAATGAGTATTGTTTTCACTCTTCTTTTCCTTACGATTCTCAGTACCTTGGGTATGAGAGGAAGAGGAGGAAACACATAGACCGACTGGAACACCCACGGTGTTACCAGTGCGTCCACAGCTATCACCTGAGGGTTCCTTGACCTGGCGCAATACCTTTTTAGCTTTTTGTTGAGGCGGGACGCCATCATGTCCACCTGTGGCAGTTCCCACCGACTTGTAATCTGCGTGAAGACTTCTTGATGAAGTCCCCACTCTCCCGGGTGGAGGTCGTGCCTGCTGAGGAAGTCTGCTTCCCAGTTGTCCACTCCCGGAATGAACACTGCTGACAGTGCTTGCACGTGATTCTCCGCCCAACGAAGAATCCTGGTGGCTTCCGCCATCGCCACTCTGCTTCTTGTGCCGCCCTGGCGGTTTACATGAGCCACTGCGGTGATGTTGTCTGACTGAATCAGCACCGGTTGGTTGCGAAGCAGAGGCTCCGCTTGACTCAGGGCGTTGTATATGGCCCTTAGTTCCAGGATATTTATGTGCAGACAAGCCTCCTGACTTGACCCCAACCCTTGGAAGTTTCTTCCCTGAGTGACTGCCCCCCATCCTCGGAGGCTCGCATCCGTGGTCACCAGGACCCAGTCCTGTATGCCGAACCTGCGGCCCTCGAAAGGTGAGCACTCTGCAGCCACCACAGAAGAGACACCCTGGCCCTGGGGGACAGGGTGATCAGCCGATGCATCTGAAGATGCGATCCGGACCACTTGTTCAACTGATCCCACTGAAAGATCCTCGCATGGAACCTGCCGAAGGGAATGGCTTCGTATGATGCCACCATCTTTCCCAGGACTCGCGTGCAGTGATGCACCGACACCTGTTTCGGTTTTAAGAGGTCTCTGACTAGAGTCACGAGATCCTGAGCCTTCTCCGCCGGGAGAAACACCTTCTTCTGGTCTGTGTCCAGAATCATGCCCAGAAAGGGCAGACACGTCGTAGGAATCAGCTGCGATTTTGGGATATTCAGAATCCAGCCGTGCTGTTGCAACACTTCCTGTGAGTGCGCTACGCTGATCTGCAACTGCTCCCTCGACCTCGCCTTTATGAGGAGATCGTCCAAGTATGGGATAACTGTGACTCCTTGCTTTCTCAGGATCACCATCATTTCTGCCATTACCTTGGTAAATATTCTCGGTGCCGTGGAGAGCCCAAACGGCAACGTCTGGAATTGTAATGACAGTCCTGTACCACAAATCTGAGGTACTCCTGATGAAGTGAATAAATGGCGACATGCAAGTAAGCATCCTTGATGTCCAGAGACACCATAAAATCCCCCTCTTCCAGGCTTGCAATGACCGCTCTGAGCGATTCCATTTTGAACTTGAATTTCTTCAGATAAATGTTCAGGGATTTTAAATTCAAGATGGGTCTGACCGAACCGTCTGGTTTCGGTACTACAAACATAGTGGAATTGTAACCCCTTCCCTGTTGAAGGAGAGGAACCTTTACAACCACCTGCTGGAGGTATAACTTGTGAATTGCTGCCAGCACTACCTCCCTTTCCATGGGGGAAACTGGCAAGGCCGATTTTAGGTAACGGTGAGGGGGCGTCACCTCGAATTCCAGTTTGTATCCCTGAGACACAACTTGTATAGCCCAAGGATCCACCCGTGAGCGAACCCACTGGTGGCTGAAATGTCGGAGACGCGCCCCCACGGCTCCTGGCTCCGCCTGTGGAGCCCCAGCGTCATGCGGTGGATTTAGTGGAAGCCGGGGAGGACTTTTGTTCCTGGGAACTAGCTGCGTGGTGCAGCCTCTTTCCTCTACCCCTGCCTCTGGCAAGAAAGGATGCACCTCTGACTTTCTTGCTCTTTTGCGAACTAAAGGACTGCATTTGGTAATACGGTGCTTTCTTAGGCTGTGGCGAGACATAAGGCAAGAAATTTGGCTTCCCAGCCGTAGCTGTGGAAACTAGGTTTGAGAGGCCGTCCCCAAACAATTCCTCACCCTTATAAGGTAAAACCTCCATGTGTTTTTTAGAGTCGGTATCCCCTGTCCATTGCAGAGTCCATAAGACCCTTCTGGCAGAAATGGACATTGCGTTTACTCTAGAGCCCAGCAGGCAAATGTCCCTCTGGGCATCCCGCATATATAGGACTGCGTCCTTGATATGTGCCAGGGTCATTAGAACAGAGTCCCTGTCCAGGGTATCTAACTCCTCAGACAGAGTATCCGTCCATGCTGCTACCGCACTACACATCCAGGCCGAAGCAATTGCTGGCCTCAGCAGCGTACCAGAATGTGTGTAAACAGACTTCAGAATAGCTTCCTGCTTTTTATCCGCAGGATCCTTTAGGGCGGCCGTATCCTGAGACGGCAGGGCCACCTTCTTAGATAAGCGTGTCAACCCTGGGGGAGGATTCCCAGCGTAACCTGTCCGTTGGCGGGAAAGGATACGCCATCAGCAATCTCTTGGAAATTACTACCTTCCTATCAGGGGAATCCCACGCTTTTTCACATAATTCATTCAATTCATGTGACGGGGGAAAAGCCACTTCTTGCTTTTTCTCCCCATACATATAAATCCTCTTGTCAGGGACAGGATTTTCCTCAAAATGTGTAACACATCCTTCATTGCCACAATCATGTAGCGGATGGCTTTAGTCATTTTAGGCTGCAACTTTAAATCATCGTCATCGACACTGGAATCAGATTCCGTGTCGACGTCTGTGTCAACTAACTGGGATATTGGGCGCTTTTGAGACCCTGACGGCCTCTGCGCTGTGGGAGCAGGCATGGGTTGAGACCCCGACTGTCCCAAGGCTACAGCTTTATCCAATCTGTTATGTAAGGAGCTTACATTATCATTTAACACCTTCCACATATCCATCCAATCAGGTGTCGGCCCCGTCGGGGGCGACACCACATCTATTTGCACTTGTTCTGCCTCCACGTATCCTTTCTCATCAAACATGTCGACACAGGCGTACCGCACACATACAGGGAACGCTCTGACTGAGGACAGGACACCACAAAGGCTTTTGGGGAGACAGAGAGAGAGTATGCTAGCACACCCCCCAGCGCTATATAACCCAGGGATTACACTGTACCTTAGTGTTTACCCAGTAGCTGCTGTCTTTATATATATATATATATATATATATATATCTCTGCGCCTAAATTTATGTGCCCCCCCTCTTTTTTACCCTCTATTGCACCTGTATACTGCAGGGGAGAGCTTGGGGAGCGTCCTTCCAGCGGAGCTGTGAAGAGAAAATGGCGCTGGTGTGCTGAGGAAGAAGGCCCCGCCCCCTCAACGGCGGGCTTCTGTCCCGCTTCTCATGTGTAAAAATGGCGGGGGCTCGCACATATATACAGTGCCTGACTGTATATATGTATACTTTTGCCATCAGGTATCTTAATTGCTGCCCAGGGCGCCCCCCCCTGCGCCCTGCACCCTACAGTGACCGGAGTGTGTGGGTGTGCTGCGGGAGCAATGGCGCACAGCTGCAGTGCTGTGCGCTACCTTAAGTGAAGACAGGAGTCTTCTGCCGCCGTTTTCGATGTCTTCTTGCTTCTGCTGCTTCTGTACTTCTGGCTCTGCGAGGGGGGCGGCGGCGCGGCTTCGGGAACGGACGATCAAGGTTAGGTACCTGTGTTCGATCCCTCTGGAGCTAATGGTGTCCAGTAGCCTAAGAAGCGCAACTTAGCTGCAGTGAGTAGGTTTGCTTCTCTCCCCTCAGTCCCACGTAGCAGAGAGTCTGTTGCCAGCAGAAGCTCTCTGAAAATAAAAAACCTGACAAAATACTTTCTTTTCTAGCAAGCTCAGGAGAGCCCACTAGGAGCACCCAGCTCTGGCCGGGCACAGATTCTAACTGGGGTCTGGAGGAGGGGCATAGAGGGAGGAGCCAGTGCACACCAGATAGTACTGAATCTTTCTTTAGAGTGCCCAGTCTCCTGCGGAGCCCGTCTAATCCCCATGGTCCTGACGGAGTCCCCAGCATCCACTACGGACTACGAGAAATAGATTTATCGGTAAGTAAAATCTTATTTTCTCGTAGTCCGTAGTGGATGCTGGGCGCCCGTCCCAAGTGCGGACTTTCTGCAATACGTGTACATAGTTATTGCTTAATAATGGGTTATGTTATGTTGGCATCCATTGTTGATGCCCTGTTGTTGTTCATACTGTTGACTGGATAAGTGTATCACAAGTTATACGGTGTGATTGGTGTGGCTGGTATGAGTCTTACCCGAGATTCCAAAATCCTTTCCTTATAATGTCTGCTCTTCCGGGCACAGTTTCCTTAACTGAGGTCTGGAAGAGGGGCATAGAGGGAGGAGCCAGTGCACACCAGATAGTGCTAAATCTTTCTTTAGAGTGCCTAATCTCCTGCGGAGCCCGCTATTCCCCATGGTCCTTACGGAGTCCCCAGCATCCACTACGGACTACGAGAAATAGATTTACCGGTAAGTAAAATCTTATTTTTTCCCCTCAAAACTCTACACATAATATCCTATAATGACAACGTGAAAAGCTTTTTTGAGATGTTTGCAAATTTATTAAAAATAAAAAACTAAGAAATCACATATACATAAGTATTCACAGCCTTTGCCATTAAGCTCAAAATTGAGCTCAGGTGCATCCTATTTCCACTGATCATCCTTGAGATGTTTCTACAGCTTAACTGGAGTCCATCTATGGTAAATTCAGTTGATTGGACATGATTTGGAACGGCACACACCTGTCTATATAAGGTCCCACACTTGACAGTGCATGTCTGAGCACAAACCAAGCATGTAGTCAAAGGAATTGTCTGTAGACCTCCGAGACAGGATTGTCTCAAGGCACAAATCTGGGGAAGGGTACAGAAAAATATCTGCTGCTTTGAAGGTCCCAATGAGCACAGTGGCCTCCATCATCCGTAAATGGAAGAAGTTCGGAACCACCAGGACTCTTCCTAGAGCTGGCAGGCCATCTAAACTGAGTGATCAGGGGATAAGGGTCCTAGTCAGGGAGGTAACCAAGAGCCAGATGGTCACTCTGTCAGAGCTACAGCATTCCTCTGTGGAGTGAGGAGAACCTTCCAGAAGGACAACCATCTCTGTAGCAATCCACCAATCAGGCCTGTATGGTAGAGTGGCCAGACGGAAGTCACTCATTAGTAAAAAACACATGGCAGCCCGCCTGGAGTTTGCCAAAATGCACCTGAAGGACTCTAAGGCCATGAGAAACAAAATTCTCTGGTCTGATGAGACAAAGATTGAACTCTTTGGCGTGAATGCAGGGCGTCATGTTTGGAGGGAAACCAGACATTGCTCATCATCAGGCCAATACCATCCCTACATTGAAGCATGGTGGTGGCAGCATCATGCTGTGAGGCTGTTTTTCAGCAGCAGGAACTGGGAGACTAGTCATGATAGAGGGAGAGATTAATGCAGCAATGTACAGAGACATCCTGGATGAATGCTCCAGAGTGCTCTTGATCTCAGACTGAGGCGATGGTTCATCTTTCAGCAGGACAACGACCCTAAGCACACAGCCAAGATATCAAAGGAGTGGCTGCAGGACAACTCTGAGAATGTTCTTGAGTGGCCCACCTAGAGCCCAGACGAGAATCTGATTGAACATCTCTGGAGAGATCTGAAAATGGCTGTGCACCGACGCTTCCCATCCAACCTGATGGAACTTGAGAGGTGCTGCAAAGAGGAGTGCATGAAATTCCGAGTTGATCGCACGTAGCAACTTTTTGCTGCTCGTGCGATCAACCTGACGCCACCTATGGAGTGTATTTTAGCATAGCAGGGCTGCGAACGCTTGTGCAGCCCTGCTATGCTAAAAAAGTTTAAAGTAAAACAAGACCAGGGCTGCAGTTACTCACCCAGTGCGATGGATCCAGCGATGAAGGTCCCGGTCCTGACGTCAGACATTCGCCCTCCAAACACCTCGACACGCCTGCATTGGACTCACTACGCCTGGAAAATGGTGAGTATCCGCCCCGGAACGCCACCCGCCTGTCTGTCTTCTTGCGATCGCCGCTGCGATCACATTTCTCGCTGGCGGTGTCGTTGCCCGGCGACGATCGTCGCGAGCAATTATGTGCGTGCACAATCAACAAAGTATTGAACAAAGGCTGTGAATACTTATGTACATGTGATTTCTTAGTTTTTTATTATTAATAAATTTGCAAAAATCGCAAAAACACTTTTTTTATGTTGTCATTATGGGGTATTGTGTGTAGAATTTTGAGGGGGAAAAAATAAATTTATTCCAGTTTGGAAAGTGAAGCGCTGTGAATACTTTCCGGATGCACTGTAATATGTATATTTGGTTCTACCATGGCATAATGTGTATAAGTGGCTCTACTTTACTGTAATATGTGTAACTGGCCCTACTGTGGTGTAACTAGTATAAGGGACTCTACCATGGCATAATGTGTATAATAGAGATGAGCGGGTTCGGTTCCTCGGAATCCGAACCCGCCCGAACTTAATTTTTTTTTACACGGGGCCGAGCGACTCGGATCTTCCCGCCTTGCTCGGTTAACCCGAGCGCGCCCGAACGTCATCATCCCGCTGTCGGATTCTCGCGAGGCTCGGATTCTATCGCGAGACTCGGATTCTATATAAGGAGCCGCGCGTCGCCGCCATTTTCACACGTGCATTGAGATTCATAGGGAGAGGACGTGGCTGGCGTCCTCTCCGTTTATAGAGAAGAGAGTGAGACTAGAGTAAAGAGAGACACAGTAGTAATTTTGGGGAGCATTAGGAGGAGTACTACTACTTGCTGAAGTGATAGATAGATAGATAGATAGATAGATAGATAGATAGATAGATAGATAGATAGATAGATAGATAGATAGATAGATAGATAGATAGTGTGACTGTATAATGTATATCTGACTTGTGGGGGAGACACTGACAGTGGGGAGCAGTTAGAGTCTGAGAGCAGGACTCAGGAGTACATATAACGTACAGTGCACACTTTTGCTGCCAGAGTGCCACACTGCCATTGTGACCACACTGACCACCAGTATAATATATATTGTGATTGTCTGCTTAGGAGTACTACTTGCAAGTTGCTGATAGTGTGACCAGTGACCTGACCACCAGTTTAATAATCACCACCAGTTTAATATATATATATAATAAGAATTTACTTACCGATAATTCTATTTCTCGTAGTCCGTAGTGGATGCTGGGGACTCCGTCAGGACCATGGGGTTTAGCGGCTCCGCAGGAGACAGGGCACAATAATAAAAGCTTTAGGATCAGGTGGTGTGCACTGGCTCCTCCCCCTATGACCCTCCTCCAAGCCTCAGTTAGCATACTGTGCCCGGACGAGCGTGCATAATAAGGAAGGATATTGAATCCCGGGTAAGACTCATACCAGCCACACCAATCACACCGTACAACCTGTGATCTGAACCAAGTTAACAGTATGATAACAACGAAGGAGCCTCTGAAAAGATGGCTCACAACAAGAATAACCCGATTTTTGTAACAATAACTATGTACAAGTATTGCAGACAATCCGCACTTGGGATGGGCGCCCAGCATCCACTACGGACTACGAGAAATAGAATTATCGGTAAGTAAATTCTTATTTTCTCTAACGTCCTAAGTGGATGCTGGGGACTCCGTCAGGACCATGGGGATTATACCAAAGCTCCCAAACGGGCGGGAGAGTGCGGATGACTCTGCAGCACCGAATGAGAGAACTCCAGGTCCTCCTCAGTCAGGGTGTGCCCCTGACCAAGTAGCAGCTCGGCAAAGTTGTAAAGCCGAGACCCCTCGGGCAGCCGCCCAAGATGAGCCCACTTCCTTGTGGAATGGGCTTTTACTGATTTTGGCTGTGGCAAGCCTGCCACAGAATGTGCAAGCTGAATTGTACTACAAATCCAGCGAGCAATCGTCTGCTTAGAAGCAGGAACACCCATCTTGTTGGGTGCATACAGGCTAAACAGCGAGTCAGATTTTCTGACTCCAGTCGTCCTGGAAACATATATTTTCAGGGCCCTGACAACGTCAAGTAACTTGGAGTCCTCCAAGTCCCTAGTAGCCGCAGGTACCACAATAGGTTGGTTCATGTGAAAAACAGAAAACACCTTAAGGAGAAATTGAGGACGAGTCCTCAATTCTGCCCTGTCAGAATGAAAAATGAAGTAAGGGCTTTTATATGATAAAGCCGCCCATTCTGACACACGCCTGGCTGAAGCCAGGGCTAATAGAATCTTCACCTTCCATGTGAAATATTTTAATTCCACAGTGGTGAGTGGATCAAACCAATGTGACTTTAGGAAACTCAAAACAACATTGAGATCCCAAGGTGCCACTGGGGGCACAAAAGGAGGCTGTATATGCAGTACCCCTTTTACAAACGTCTGAACTTCAGGCACTGAAGCCAGTTCTTTCTGGAAGAAATTCGACAGGGTCGAAATTTGAACCTTAATGGACCCTAATTTTAGGCCCATAGACAGTCCTGTTTTCAGGAAATGTAGGAACGACCCAGTTGGAATTCCTCTGTAGGGACCTTCTTGGCCTCACACCACGCAACATATTTTCGCCAAATGCGGTGAAAATGTTTTGCGGTTACATCCTTCCTGGCTTCGACCAGGGTAGGGATGACTTCATCTGGAATGCCCTTTCAGGATCCGGCGTTCAACTGCCATGCCGTCAAACGCAGCCGCGGTAAGTCTTGGAACAGACAAGGCCCCTGCTGGAGCAGGTCCTTTCTTAAAGGTAGAGGCCACGGTTCTTCCGTGAGCATCTCTTGAAGTTCCGGGTACCAAGTCCTTCTTGACCCATCCGGAACCACGAGTATCGTTCTTACTCATCTCCTTCTTATGATTCTCAGTACTTTTGGTATGAGATGCATAGGAGGGAACACATACCCTGACTGGTACACCCACAGTGTTACCAGAGCGTCCACCGCTATTGCCTGAGGGTCCCTTGACCTGGCGCAATATTTGTCTAGTTTTTTGTTCAGATGGGACGCCAACATGTCCACCTTTGGTTTTTCCCAACGGTTTACAATCATGTGGAAGACTTCCCGCTGAAGTCCCCACTCTCCCGGGTGGAGGTTATGCCTGCTGAGGAAGTCTGCTTCCCAGTTTTCCACTCCCGGAATTAACACTGCTGAGAGTGTTATCACATGATTTTTCGCCCAGCGAAGAATCCTTGCAGTTTCTGCCATTTCCCTCCTGCTTCATGTGCCGCCCTGTCTGTTTACGTGGGCGACTGCCGTGATGTTGTCCCACTGGATCAATACCGGCTGACCATGAAGCAGAGGTCTTGCTAAGCTTAGAGCCTTGTAAATTGCCCTTAGCTCCAGTATATTTATGTGGAGAGAAGTCTCCAGACTTGATCACACTCCCTGGAAATTTTTTCCTTGTGTGACTGCTCCCCAGCCACTCAGGCTGGCATCCGTGGTCACCAGGACCCAGTCCTGAATGTCGAATCTGCGGCCCTTTCATAGATGAGCACTCTGCAGCCACCGCAGAAGAAAACACCCTTGTCCTTGGAGACAGGGTTATCCGCTGATGCATCTGAAGATGCGATCCGGACCATTTTCCCAGCGGATTCCACTGAAAGGTTCTTGCGTGAAATCTACCGAATGGGATCGCTTTGTACGAAACCACCATTTTTCACAGGACCCTTGTGCAATGATGCACTGATACTTTTCCTGGTTTTAGGAGGTTCCTGACTAGCTCGGATAACTCCCTGGCCTTCTTCTCCGGGAGAAAACATCCTTTTCTGGACTGTGTCCAGAATCATTCCTAGGAACATTAGACGTGTCGTCGGAAAAAGCTGCGATTTTGGAATATTTAGAATCCACTCGTGCTGTCGTAGAACTACTTGAGATAGTGCTACTCCGACCACCAACTGTTCTCTGGACCTTGCCCTTATCAGGAAAGCGTCCATATTTCTTTTAGGAAGAATCATCATTTCGGCCATTACCATGGTAAAGACCCGGGGTGCCGTGGACAATCCAAACGGCAGCGTCTGAACTGATAGTGACAGTTCTGTACCACGAACCTGAGATACCCTTGGTGAGAAGGGCAAAATTTGGACATGTAGGTAAGCGTCCCTGATATCCAGTGACACCATATCGTCCTGGTTCGCTATCACTGCTCTGAGTGACTCCATCTTGATTTGAACCCTTGTATGTAATTGTTCAAATCTTTTAGATCTCACCAAACCGTTTGGCTTCAGTACCACAATATAGTGTGGAATAATACCCCTTCCCTTGTTGTAGGAGGGGTACTTTGATTATCACCTGCTGGGAATACAGCCTGTGAATTTTTTCCCAATACTGCCTCCCTGTCGGAGGGAGACGTTGGTAAAGCAGACTTCAGGAACTTGTGAGGGGAAGACGTCTCGAATTTCCAATGTACACCTGGGATACTACGTGTAGGATCCAGGAGTCCACTTGCGAGTGAGCCCACTGCGTGCTGAAACTCTTGAGATGACCCCCCACCGCACCTGAGTCCGCTTGTATGGCCCCAGCGTCATGCTGCGGACTTGGCAGAAGCTGTGGAGGACTTCTGTTCCTGGGAATGGGCTGCCTGCTGCAGTCTTCTTCCCTTTCCTCTAACCCTGGGCAGATATGACTGGCCTTTTGCCCACCTGCCTTTATGGGTACGAAAGGACTGAGACTGAAAAGACTGTGTCCTTTTCTGCTGAGATGTGACTTGGGGTAACAAAAGTGGATTTTCCAGCTGTTGCCATGGCCACCAGGTCCGATGGACCGCCCCTTTATACGGCAATACTTCCATGTGCCGTCTGGAATCTGCATCACCTGACCACTGTCATGTCTATAAACATCGTCTGGCAGATATGGACATCACATCTACTCTTGATGCCAGAATGCGCATCTCGCATATATAGAAATGCATCCTTAAAATGCTCTATAGTCAATAAAATATTGTTCCTGTCAAGGGTATCAATATTTTCAGTCAGGAAATCCGACCAAGCCCCCCCAGCGCTGCACATCCAGGCTGAGGCGATTGCTGGTCGTAGTATAACACCAGTATGTGTGTATATACTTTTTAGGATATTTTTCAACTTCCTATCAGCTGGCTCTTTGAGGGCGGCCGTATCTGGAGACGGTAACGCCACTTGTTTTTATAAGCGTGTGAGCGCCTTATCCACTCTAAGGTGTGTTTCCCAACTCGCCCTCACTTCTGGCGGGAAAGGGTATACCTCCAATAATTTTCTATCGGAGGAAACCCACGTATCATCACACTCTTTAATTTATCTGATTCAGGAAAAACTACAAGTAGATTATTCCCACCCTACATAATACCCTTATTTGTGGTACTTGTAGTATCAGAAATATGTAACACCTCCTTCATTGCCCTTAACATGTAACGTGTGGCCCTAAAGGAAAATACGTTTGTTTCTTCACCGTCGACACTGAAGTCAGTGTCCGTGTCTGTGTCTGTGTCGACCAACTGAGGTAAATGGGCGTTTTTACAAGCCCCTGACGGTGTCTGAGACGCCTGGACAGGTACTAATTTGTTTGCCGGCCGTCTAATGGCGTCAACCGACCTTGCATCGTGTTGACATTATCACGTAATTCCTAAATAAGCCATCCATTCCGGTGTCGACTCCCTAGAGAGTGACATCACCAATACAGGCAATTTGCTCCGCCTCCTCACCAACATCGTCCTCCTACATGTCGACACACACGTACCGACACACAGCACACACACAGGGAATGCTCTAATAGAGGACAGGACCCCACTAGCCCTTTGGGGAGACAGAGGGAGAGTTTGCCAGCACACACCAAAAACGCTATAATTATACAGGGACAACCCCTTATACAAGTGTCTTCCCTTATAGCATTTTCACATATGTAATCATATCGCCAAATAAGTGCCCCCCCTCTCTGTTTTAACCCTGTTTCTGTAGTGCAGTGCAGGGGAGAGCCTGGGAGCCTTCCTCACAGCAGAGCTGAGCAGGAAAATGACGCCGTTTGCTGAGGAGAATAGGCCCCACCCCCTAAAACGGCGGGCTCTTCTCCCGGAGTTTGTGAGATCTGGCAGGGGTTAAATACATCCATATAGCCTCAAGGGCTATATGTGATGTATTTTTGCCATAAAAAAGGTATAATACATTGCTGCCCAGGGCGCCCCTCCCAGCGCCCTGCACCCTCAGTGACCGCTGGTATGAAGTGTGCTGACAACAATGGCGCACAGCTGCAGTGCTGTGCGCTACCTTATGAAGACTGAAAGTCTTCTGCCGCCTGTTTCTGGACCTCTTCAACTTCGGCATCTGCAAGGGGGGTCGGCGGCACGGCTCCGGGACGAACCCCAGGGTGAGACCTGTGTTCCGACTCCCTCTGGAGCTAATGGTGTCCAGTAGCCTAAGAAGCAAATCCATACTGCACGCAGGTGAGTTTACTTCTCTCCCCTAAGTCCCTCGTAGCAGTGAGCCTGTTGCCAGCAGGACTCACTGAAAATAAAAAACCTAACTTAAACTTTTATTCTAAGCAGCTCAGGAGAGCCACCTAGATTGCACCCTTCTCGGCCGGGCACAAAAATCTAACTGAGGCTTGGAGGAGGGTCATAGGGGGAGGAGCCAGTGCACACCACCTGATCCTAAAGCTTTTATTATTGTGCCCTGTCTCCTGCGGAGCCGCTAAACCCCATGGTCCTGACGGAGTCCCCAGCATCCACTTAGGACGTTAGAGAAATATATATATATATATATATATAATTGTATATAATATATATATATAATATTGTATACCACCTACCCGTTTTTTTTTTTCTTTCTTCTTCTTTATGCATACTACTATAGTAGCTTACTGTAGCAGTCTGCGGTGCTGCTGAGCTGACAGTGTCCAGCAGGTCCGTCATCAGTCATTACAGAATAAATATATATACCTGTCCGGCTGCAGTACTAGTGATATTATATATATATATATTGATTTCATCTCATTATCATCCAGTCTATATTAGCAGCAGACACAGTACGGTAGTCCACGGCTGTAGCTACCTCTGTGTCGGCAGTCGCTCGTCCATCCATAATTGTATACCACCTACCCGTGGTTTTTTTTTTTCTTTCTTCTTTATACATACTACTATAGTAGCTTACTGTAGCAGTCTGCGGTGCTGCTGAGCTGACAGTGTCCAGCAGGTCCGTCATCAGTCATTACATAATAAATATATCTACCTGTCCGGCTGCAGTACTAGTGTGATATTATATATATATATATTGATTTCATCTCATTATCATCCAGTCTATATTAGCAGCAGACACAGAACGGTAGTCCACGGCTGTAGCTACCTCTGTGTCGGCAGTCGCTCGTCCATCCATAATTGTATACCACCTACCCGTGGTTTTTTTTTTCTTTCTTCTTTATACATACTACTATAGTAGCTTACTGTAGCAGTCTGCGGTGCTGCTGAGCTGACAGTGTCCAGCAGGTCCGTCATCAGTCATTACATAATAAATATATATACCTGTCCGGCTGCAGTACTAGTGATATTATATATATATATATATTGATTTCATCTCATTATCATCCAGTCTATATTAGCAGCAGACACAGTACGGTAGTCCACGGCTGTAGCTACCTCTGTGTCGGCAGTCGCTCGTCCATCCATAAGTATACTAGTATCCATCCATTTCCATTGTTTACCTGAGGTGCCTTTTAGTTGTGCCTATTAAAATATGGAGAACAAAAAATAAGATTTTACTTACCGATAAATCTTTTTCTCGTAGTCCGTAGTGGATGCTGGGGACTCCGTCAGGACCATGGGGATTAGCGGCTCCGCAGGAGACAGGGCACAAAAATAAAGCTTTAGGATCAGGTGGTGTGCACTGGCTCCTCCCCCTATGACCCTCCTCCAAGCCTCAGTTAGGATACTGTGCCCGGACGAGCGTACACAATAAGGAAGGATTTTGAATCCCGGGTAAGACTCATACCAGCCACACCAATCACACCGTACAACTTGTGATCTGAACCCAGTTAACAGTATGACAACGTAGGAGCCTCTGAACAGACGGCTCACAACAAGAACAACCCGATTTTTTTGTAACAATAACTATGTACAAGTATTGCAGACAATCCGCACTTGGGATGGGCGCCCAGCATCCACTACGGACTACGAGAAATAGATTTATCGGTAAGTAAAATCTTATTTTCTCTAACGTCCTAGTGGATGCTGGGGACTCCGTCAGGACCATGGGGATTATACCAAAGCTCCCAAACGGGCGGGAGAGTGCGGATGACTCTGCAGCACCGAATGAGAGAACTCCAGGTCCTCTTTAGCCAGGGTATCAAATTTGTAGAATTTTACAAACGTGTTCTCCCCCGACCACGTAGCTGCTCGGCAGAGTTGTAATGCCGAGACCCCTCGGGCAGCCGCCCAGGATGAGCCCACCTTCCTTGTGGAATGGGCCTTGACAGATTTAGGCTGTGGCAGGCCTGCCACAGAATGTGCAAGTTGAATTGTGCTACGAATCCAACGAGCAATCGTCTGCTTAGAAGCAGGAGCACCCAGCTTGTTGGGTGCATACAGTATAAACAGCGATTCAGATTTTCTGACTCCAGCCGTCCTTGAAATATATATTTTCAATGCCCTGACAACGTCCAGCAACTTGGAATCCTCCAAATCGCTAGTAGCCGCAGGCACCACAATAGGCTGGTTCAGGTGAAACGCTGACACCACCTTAGGCAGAAAATGAGGACGCGTCCGCAGTTCTGCCCTGTCCGAATGGAAAATCAGATATGGGCTTTTATACGATAAAGCCGCCAATTCTGACACTCTCCTGGCTGAAGCCAGGGCCAGTAGCATGGTTACTTTCCATGTAAGATATTTCAAATCCGCCGATTTGAGTGGCTCAAACCAATGGGATTTGAGAAAATCCAAAACTACATTAAGGTCCCACGGAGCCACTGGGGGCACAACCGGGGGCTGTATATGTAGTACTCCTTTTACAAAAGTCTGGACTTCAGGAACTGAAGCCAATTCTTTCTGGAAGAAAATCGACAGGGCCGAAATTTGAACCTTAATGGACCCCAACTTGAGGCCCATAGACAATCCTGTTTGCAGGAAATGTAGGAATCGACCCAATTGAAATTCCTCCGTGGGGGCCTTCCTGGCCTCACACCACGCAACATATTTTCTCCAAATGCGGTGATAATGTTGTGCAGTCACCTCCTTCCTGGCTTTAACCAGTGTAGGAATGACCTCTTCTGGAATGCCTTTTTCCCTTAGAATTCGGCGTTCAACCGCCACGCCGTCAAACGCAGCCGCGGTAAGTCTTGGAATAGACACGGTCCCTGCTGAATCAGGTCCCGTCTTAGAGGTAGAGGCCACGGATTTTCCGTGAGCATCTCCTGAAGTTCCGGGTACCAAGTTCTTCTTGGCCAATCCGGAGCCACGAGTATCGTTCTTACTCCCCTTTGCCGTATAATTCTCAGTACTTTGGGTATGAGAGGCAGAGGAGGAAACACATACACTGACTGGAACACCCACGGTGTTACCAGAGCGTCCACAGCTATTGCCTGAGGGTCTCTTGACCTGGCGCAATACCTGTCCAGTTTTTTGTTGAGGCGAGACGCCATCATATCCACCTTTGGTTTTTCCCAACGGTTCACAATCATGTGGAAGACTTCTGGATGAAGTCCCCACTCTCCCGGGTGTAGATCGTGTCTGCTGAGGAAGTCTGCTTCCCAGTTGTCCACTCCCGGAATGAACACTGCTGACAGTGCTATCACATGATCTTCCGCCCAGCGAAGAATCCTTGCAGCTTCTGCCATTGCTCTCCTGCTTCTTGTGCCGCCCTGTCTGTTTACGTGGGCGACTGCCGTGATGTTGTCCGACTGGATCAACACCGGCTGACCCTGAAGCAGGGGTTTTGCCAGGCTTAGAGCATTGTAAATCGCTCTTAGCTCCAGTATATTTATGTGAAGAGACATCTCCAGGCTTGACCATACTCCCTGGAAGTTTCTTCCCTGTGTGACCGCTCCCCAGCTTCTCAGACTGGCATCCGTGGTCACCAGGACCCAGTCCTGTATGCCGAATCTGCGGCCTTCTAACAGATGAGCACTCTGCAACCACCACAGAAGAGACACCCTTGTCCGTGGCGATAAGGTTATCCGCTGATGCATCTGCAGATGCGATCCGGACCATTTGTCCAGCAGATCCCACTGAAAAGTTCGTGCGTGGAATCTGCCGAATGGGATTGCTTCGTAAGAAGCCACCATCTTTCCCAGGACTCTTGTGCATTGATGCACAGACACTTTTCCTGGTTTTAGGAGGTTCCTGACAAGTTCGGATAACTCCTTGGCTTTCTCCTCCGGAAGAAACACCTTTTTCTGAACCGTGTCCAGAATCATTCCCAGGAACAGCAGACGTGTTGTCGGGGTCAACTGAGATTTTGGAAAATTCAGAATCCACCCGTGTTGTTGCAGCACTACTTGGGTTAGTGCTACTCCGTCCTCCAGCTGTTCTCTGGACCTTGCCCTTATCAGGAGATCGTCCAAGTAAGGGATAATTAATACGCCTCTTCTTCGCAGAAGAATCATCATTTCGGCCATTACCTTGGTAAAGACCCGAGGTGCCGTGGACAATCCAAACGGCAGCGTCTGAAACTGATAATGACAGTTTTGCACCACGAACCTGAGGTACCCTTGATGTGAAGGGCAAATTGGGACATGCAGGTAAGCATCTTTTATGTCCAGGGACACCATAAAGTCCCCTTCTTCCAGATTCGCTATTACTGCTCTGAGTGATTCCATCTTGAACTTGAATTTTTGTATGTACAGGTTCAAAGATTTCAGATTTAGAATAGGTCTTACCGAGCCGTCCGGCTTCGGTACCACAAATAGCGTGGAGTAATACCCCTTTTCCTGTTGTAGGAGGGGTACCTTGACTATCACCTGCTGAGAAAACAGCTTGTGAATGGCTTCCAATACCGTCGCCCTGTCTGAGGGAGACGTTGGCAAAGCAGACTTTAGGAACCGGCGAGGGGGAGACTTCTCGAATTCCAACCTGTAACCCTGAGATACTACCTGCAGGATCCAGGGGTCCACCTGTGAGCAAGCCCACTGCGCGCTGAAATTCTTGAGTCGACCCCCCACCGTTCCTGAGTCCGCTTGTAAAGCCCCAGCGTCATGCTGAGGGCTTTGCAGAACCCGCGGAGGGCTTCTGTTCCTGGGAAGGAGCTGCTTGCTGCCCTCTCTTACCCTTTCCTCTGCCTCGGGGCAGATATGACTGTCCTTTTGCCCGCTTCTTATAGGACCGAAAGGACTGCGGCTGAAAAGACGGTGTCTTTTTCTGTTGGGAGGGGGTCTGAGGTAAAAAGGTGGATTTCCCGGCAGTTGCCGTGGCCACCAAATCCGATAGACCGACGCCAAATAATTCCTCCCCTTTATACGGCAATACTTCCATATGCCGTTTGGAATCCGCATCACCTGACCACTGTCGTGTCCATAAACTTCTTCTGGCAGATATGGACATCGCACTTACTCTCGATGCCAGAGTGCAAATATCCCTCTGAGCATCTCGCATATAAAGAAAAGCATCCTTTAATTGCTCTAAAGTCTGTAAAATACTGTCCCTATCCAGGGTATCAATATTTTCAGTCAGGGAATCCGACCAGACCACCCCAGCACTGCACATCCAGGCTGAGGCGATGGCTGGTCGCAGTATAACACCAGTATGTGTGTATATACTTTTTAGGGTAGTTTCCAGCCTCCTATCAGCTGGATCCTTGAGGGCGGCCGTATCAGGAGACGGTAACGCCACTTGTTTTGATAAGCGTGTGAGCGCCTTATCCACCTTAGGGGGTGTTTCCCAGCGCGCCCTAACCTCTGGCGGGAAAGGGTATAATGCCAATAACTTTTTTGAAATTAGCACTTTTCTATCTGGGTTAACCCACGCTTCATCACATACATCATTCAATTCCTCTGATTCAGGAAAAACTACAGGTAGTTTTTTCACCCCCCACATAATACCCCTTTTTGTGGTACTTGTAGTATCAGAGATATGCAAAGCCTCCTTCATTGCCGTGATCATATAACGTGTGGCCCTACTGGAAAATACGTTTGTTTCTTCACCGTCGACACTAGATTCAGTGTCCGTGTCTGGGTCTGTGTCGACCGACTGAGGTAAAGGGCGTTTTACAGCCCCTGACGGTGTCTGAGACGCCTGGGCAGGTACTAACTGGTTTTCCGGCCGTCTCATGTCGTCAACTGATTTTTGTAATGTGCTGACATTATCACGTAATTCCATAAACAAAGCCATCCATTCCGGTGTCGACTCCCTGGGGGGTGACATCACCATTACCGGCAATTGCTCTGCCTCCACACCAACATCGTCCTCATACATGTCGACACACACGTACCGACACACAGCAGACACACAGGGAATGCTCTATTGAAGACAGGACCCCACTAGCCCTTTGGGGAGACAGAGGGAGAGTTTGCCAGCACACACCCAAGCGCTATAATATATATGGGAACAACCCTATATAAGTGTTGTATCCTTATAGCAGCTTAAATATAGTAATATCGCCAAAAAAGTGCCCCCCCTCTCTGTTTTACCCTGTTTCTGTAGTGCAGTGCAGGGGAGAGTCCTGGGAGCCTTCCTCACAGCGGAGCTGAGCAGGAAAATGGCGCTGTGTGCTGAGAATAAGCCCCGCCCCCTATTTCGGCAGGCTCTTCTCCGGAGTTTGTGAGATCTGGCAGGGGTTAAATACATCCATATAGCCTCAAGGGCTATATGTGATGTATTTTTTAGCCATAAAAAGGTATTATACATTGCTGCCCAGGGCGCCCCCCCCCAGCGCCCTGCACCCTCCGTGACCGCTGTGTGAAGTGTGCTGACAACAATGGCGCACAGCTGCAGTGCTGTGCGCTACCTCAGGAAGACTGAAAAGTCTTCTGCCGCCTGCTTCTGGACCTCTTCCATCTTCGGCATCTGCAAGGGGGGTCGGCGGCGCGGCTACGGGACCGGACTCCATGGCTGGGCCTGTGTTCGATCCCTCTGGAGCTAATGGTGTCCAGTAGCCTAAGAAGCCAATCCATCCTGCACGCAGGTGAGTTGACTTCTCTCCCCTAAGTCCCTCGATGCAGTGAGCCTGTTGCCAGCAGGACTCACTGAAAATAAAAAACCTAAAAACTTTTTCTAAGCAGCTCTTTAGGAGAGCCACCTAGATTGCACCCTGCTCGGACGGGCACAAAAACCTAACTGAGGCTTGGAGGAGGGTCATAGGGGGAGGAGCCAGTGCACACCACCTGATCCTAAAGCTTTATTTTTGTGCTCTGTCTCCTGCGGAGCCGCTAATCCCCATGGTCCTGACGGAGTCCCCAGCATCCACTAGGACGTTAGAGAAATGTTGAGGTTCCAAAATTAGGGAAAGATCAAGATCCACTTCCACCTCGTGCTGAAGCTGCTGCCACTAGTCATGGCCGAGACGATGAAATGCCAGCAACGTCGTCTGCCAAGGCCGATGCCCAATGTCATAGTACAGAGCATGTAAAATCCAAAACACCAAATATCAGTAAAAAAAGGACTCCAAAATCTAAAATAAAATTGTCGTCGGAGAAGCGTAAACTTGCCAATATGCCATTTACCACACGGAGTGGCAAGGAACGGCTGAGGCCCTGGCCTATGTTCATGGCTAGTGGTTCAGCTTCACATGAGGATGGAAGCACTCAGCCTCTCGCTAGAAAAATGAAAAGACTCAAGCTGGCAAAAACACCGCAAAGAACTGTGCGTTCTTCGAAATCCCAAATCCACAAGGAGAGTCCAATTGTGTCGGTTGCGATGCCTGACCTTCCCAACACTGGACGTGAAGAGCATGCGCCTTCCACCATTTGCACGCCCCCTGCAAGTGCTGGAAGGAGCACCCGCAGTCCAGTTCCTGATAGTCAGATTGAAGATGTCAGTGTTGAAGTACACCAGGATGAGGAGGATATGGGTGTTGCTGGCGCTGGGGAGGAAATTGACAAGGAGGATTCTGATGGTGAGGTGGTTTGTTTAAGTCAGGCACCCGGGGAGACACCTGTTGTCCGTGGGAGGAATATGGCCGTTGACATGCCTGGTGAAAATACCAAAAAAAATAAGAATTTACTTACCGATAATTCTATTTCTCGTAGTCCGTAGTGGATGCTGGGGACTCCGTAAGGACCATGGGGAATAGCGGCTCCGCAGGAGACTGGGCACATCTAAAGAAAGCTTTAGGACTATCTGGTGTGCACTGGCTCCTCCCCCTATGACCCTCCTCCAAGCCTCAGTTAGGATACTGTGCCCGGACGAGCGTACACAATAAGGAAGGATTTTGAATCCCGGGTAAGACTCATACCAGCCACACCAATCACACCGTACAACTTGTGATCTGAACCCAGTTAACAGCATGATAACAGAGGAACCTCTAGAAAAGATGGCTCACTACAGCAATAACCCGATTTTTTGGTAACAATAACTATGTACCAGTATTGCAGACAATCCGCACTTGGGATGGGCGCCCAGCATCCACTACGGACTACGAGAAATAGAATTATCGGTAAGTAAATTCTTATTTTCTCTAACGTCCTAAGTGGATGCTGGGGACTCCGTAAGGACCATGGGGATTATACCAAAGCTCCCAAACGGGCGGGAGAGTGCGGATGACTCTGCAGCACCAATTGAGAGAACTCCAGGTCCTCCTCAGCCAGGGTAACAATTTTGTAGAATTTTACAAACGTATTTGCTCCTGACCAAGTAGCTGCTCGGCAAAGTTGTAAAGCCGAGACCCCTCGGGCAGCCGCCCAAGATGAGCCCACCTTCCTTGTGGAGTGGGCATTTACAGATTTTTGGCTGTGGCAGGCCTGCCACAGAATGTGCAAGCTGAATTGTACTACAAATCCAACGAGCAATAGTCTGCTTAGAAGCAGGAGCACCCAGCTTGTTGGGTGCATACAGGATAAACAGCGAGTCAGATTTTCTGACTCCAGCCGTCCTGGAAACATATATTTTCAGGGCCCTGACAACGTCTAGCAACTTGGAGTCCTCCAAGTCCCTAGTAGCCGCAGGCACCACAATAGGTTGGTTCAGGTGAAACGCTGAAACCACCTTAGGGAGAAACTGAGGACGAGTCCTCAATTCCGCCCTGTCCGAATGGAAAATCAGATAAGGGCTTTTACAGGATAAAGCCGCCAATTCTGACACGCGCCTGGCCCAGGCCAGGGCCAACAGCATGACCACTTTCCATGTGAGATATTTTAACTCCACAGATTTAAGTGGTTCAAACCAATGTGACTTTTGGAACCCAAAAAACTACATTGAGATCCCAAAGTGCCACTGGAGGCACAAAAGGAGGCTGTATATGCAGTACCCCTTTTACAAACGTCTGAACTTCAGGGACTGAAGCTAGTTCTTTTTGGAAGAAAATTGACAGGGCCGAAATTTGAACCTTAATGGACCCCAATTTCAGGCCCATAGACACTCCTGTTTGCAGGAAATGTAGGAATCGACCCAGTTGAATTTCCTCCGTCGGGCCTTACTGGCCTCGCACCACGCAACATATTTTCGCCAAATGCGGTGATAATGTTTTGCGGTTACATCCTTCCTGGCTTTGATCAGGATAGGGATGACTTCATCCGGAATGCCTTTTTTCCTTCAGGATCCGGCGTTCAACCGCCATGCCGGCAAACGCAGCCGCGGTAAGTCTTGGAACAGACAGGGTCCTTGTTGGAGCAGGTCCCTTCTTAGAGGTAGAGGCCACGGATCCTCCGTGAGCATCTCTTGAAGTTCCGGTTACCAAGTCCTTCTTGGCCAATCCGGAGCCACGAATATAGTGCTTACTCCTCTCCATCTTATCAATCTCAGTACCTTGGGTATGAGAGGCAGAGGAGGGAACACATACACTGACTGGTACACCCACGGTGTTACTAGAGCGTCTACAGCTATTGCCTGAGGGTCCCTTGACCTGGCGCAATACCTGTCGAGTTTTTCCCAACGGTTTATAATCATGTGGAAGACTTCTGGGTGAAGTCCCCACTCTCCCGGGTGGAGGTCGTGCTGAGGAAGTCTGCTTCCCAGTTGTCCACTCCCGGAATGAATACTGCTGACAGTGCTATCACATGATTTTCCGCCCAGCGAAGAATCCTTGCAGCTTCTGCCATTGCCCTCCTGCTTCTTGTGCCACCCTGTCTGTTTACGTGGGTGACTGCCGTGATGTTGTCCGACTGGATCAACACCGGCTGACCTTGAAGCAGAGGTCTTGCTAAGCTTAGAGCATTGTAAATGGCCCTTAGCTTCAGGATATTTATGTGAAGTGATGTCTCCAGGCTTGACCATAAGCCCTGGATATTCCTTCCCTGTGTGACTGCTCCCCAGCCTCGCAGGCTGGCATCCGTGGTCACCAGGACCCAGTCCTGAATGCCGAATCTGCGGCCCTCTAGAAGATGAGCACTCTGCAACCACCACAGGAGGGACACCCTTGTCCTTGGTGACAGGGTTATCCGCTGATGCATCTGAAGATGCGACCCGGACCATTTGTCCAGCAGGTCCCACTGGAAAGTTCTTGCGTGGAATCTGCCGAATGGGATTGCTTCGTAGGAAGCCACCATTTTACCCAGAACCCTTGTGCATTGATGCACTGAGACTTGGCTCGGTTTTAGGAGGTTCCTGACTAGCTCGGATAACTCCCTGTCTTTCCCCTCCGGGAGAAACACCTTTTTCTGGACTGTGTCCAGGATCATCCCTAGGAACAGAAGACAAGTCGTTGGAACCAGCTGCGATTTTGGAATATTGAGAATCCAATCGTGCTGCCGCAACACTACCTGAGATAGTGCTACACCGACCTCCAACTGTTCCCTGGATCTTAGGAATATCATCATTTCGGCCATTACCTTGGTAAAGACCCGGGGTGCCGTGGACCATCCATACGGCAGCGTCTGAACTGATAGTGACAGTTCTGTACCATAAACCTGAGGTACCCTTGGTGATAAGGGTAAATTTTGACATGAAGGTAAGCATCCTTGATGTCCCGAGACATCATGTAGTCCCCTTCTTCCAGGTTCGCAATCACTGCTCTGAGTGACTCAATCTTGAATTTGAACCTCTGTATGTAAGTGTTCAAAGATTTTAGATTTAGAATCGGTCTCACCGAGCCGTCCGGCTTCGGTACCACAACAGTGTGGAATAATACCCCGTTCCCTGTTGCAGGAGGGGTACCTTGATTATCACCTGCTGGGAATACAGCTTGTGAATGGCTTCCAAAACTGTCTCCCTGTCAGAAGGAGACATCGGTAAAGCCGACTTTAGGAAAACGGCGAGGGGGAGACGTCTCGAATTCTAATTTGTACCCCTGAGATATCACCTGAAGGATCCAGGGGTCTACTTGCGAGTGAGCCCACTGCGCGCTGAAATTCATTGAGACGGGCCCCCCACTGTGCCTGATTCTGCTTGTAAAGCCCCAGCGTCATACTGAGGGCTTGGCAGAGGCGGGAGAGGGTTTCTGTTCCTGGGAACTGGCTGATTTCTGCAGCCTTTTTCCTCTCCCTCTGTCACGGGGCAGAAATGAGGAACATTTTGCCCGCTTGTCCACGAAAAGACTGCGCCTGATAATACGGCGTCTTCTCATGTTGAGAGGCGACCTGGGGTACAAACGTGGATTTCCCAGCTGTTGCCGTGGCCACCAGGTCTGAAAGACCGACCCCAAATAACTCCTCCCCTTATTAAGTCAATACTTCCAAATGCCGTTTGGAATACGCATCACCTGACCACTGACGTGTCCATAACCCTCTACTGGTAGAAATGGACAACGCACTTAGACTTGATGCCAGTCGGCAAATATTCCGCTGTGCATCACGCATATATAGAAATGCATCTTTTAAATGCTCTATAGGCAAAAATATACTGTCCCTATCTAGGGTATCAATATTTTCAGTCAGGGAATCCGACCACGCCAACCCAGCACTGCACATCCAGGCTGAGGCGATTGCTGGTCGCAGTATAACACCAGTATGTGTGTAAATACATTTTAGGATACCCTCCTGCTTTCTATCAGCAGGATCCTTAAGGGCGGCCATCTCAGGAGAGGGTAGAGCCCTTACAAGCGTGTGAGCGCTTTATCCACCCTAGGGGGTGTTTCCCAACGCACCCTAACCTCTGGCGGGAAAGGATATAATGCCAATAACATTTTAGAAATTATCAGTTGTTATCGGGGGGAAAACCACGCATCATCACACACCTCATTTAATTTCTCAGATTCAGGAAAACTACAGGTAGTTTTTCCTCACCGAACATAATACCCCTTTTTGGTGGTACTCGTATTATCAGAAATGTGTAAAACATTTTTCATTGCCTCAATCATGTAACGTGTGGCCCTACTGGAAGTCACATTTGTCTCTTCACCGTCGACACTGGAGTCAGTATCCGTGTCGGCGTCTATATCTGCCATCTGAGGTAACGGGCGCTTTAGAGCCCCTGACGGCCTATGAGACGTCTGGACAGGCACAAGCTGAGTAGCCGGCTGTCTCATGTCAACCACTGTCTTTTATACAGAGCTGACACTGTCACGTAATTCCTTCCAACAGTTCATCCACTCAGGTGTCGACCCCCTAGGGGGTGACATCACTATTACAGGCAATCTGCTCCGTCTCCACATCATTTTTCTCCTCATACATGTCGACACAAACGTACCGACATACAGCACACACACAGGGAATGCTCTGATAGAGGACAGGACCCCACTAGCCCTTTGGGGAGACAGAGGGAGAGTTTGCCAGCACACACCAAAGCGCTATATATATACAGGGATAACCTTATATAAGTGTTTTTCCCCTTATAGCTGCTGTATTGTTAATACTGCGCCTAATTAGTGCCCCCCTCTCTTTTTTAACCCTTTCTGTAGTGTAGTGACTGCAGGGGAGAGCCAGGGGAGCTTCCCTCCAACTGAGCTGTGAGGGAAAATGGCGCCAGTGTGCTGAGGAGATAGGCTCCGCCCCTTTTTCACTGACTTTTCTCCTGCTTTTTTATGGATTCTGGCAGGGGTTAAAATTCATCCATATAGCCCTGGGGGCTATATGTGATGTATTTTCGCCAGCCAAGGTGTTTTTATTGCTGCTCAGGGCGCCCCCCCCTAGCGCCCTACACCCTCAGTGACCGAAGTGTGAAGTGTGCTGAGGAGCAATGGCGCACAGCTGCAGTGCTGTGCGCTACCTTGGTGAAGACAGGATGTCTTCTGCCGCCGATTTTCCGGACCTCTTCTGTCTTCTGGCTCTGTAAGGGGGCCGGCGGCGCGGCTCTGGGACCCATCCATGGCTGGGCCTGTGATCGTCCCTCTGGAGCTAATGTCCAGTAGCCTAAGAAGCCCAATCCACTCTGCACGCAGGTGAGTTCGCTTCTTCTCCCCTTAGTCCCTCGATGCAGTGAGCCTGTTGCCAGCAGGTCTCACTGAAAATAAAAAACCTAAACTAAAACTTTCACTAAGAAGCTCAGGAGAGCCCCTAGTGTGCACCCTTCTCGTTCGGGCACAGAGATCTAACTGAGGCTTGGAGGAGGGTCATAGGGGGAGGAGCCAGTGCACACCAGATAGTCCTAAAGCTTTCTTTAGATGTGCCCAGTCTCCTGCGGAGCCGCTATTCCCCATGGTCCTTACGGAGTCCCCAGCTTCCACTTAGGACGTTAGAGAAATCAGCTCTTCGGTGTGGAAGTATTTCAACAGAAATGCGGACAACATTTGTCAAGCCGTGTGTTGCCTTTGTCAAGCTGTAATAAGTAGGGGTAAGGACGTTAACCACCTCGGAACATCCTCCCTTATACGTCACCTGCAGCGCATTCATAATAAGTCAGTGACAAGTTCAAAAACTTTGGGCGACAGCGGAAGCAGTCCACTGACCAGTAAATCCCTTCCTCTTGTAACCAAGCTCACGCAAACCACCCCACCAACTCCCTCAGTGTCAATTTCCTCCTTCCCCAGGAATGCCAATAGTCCTGCAGGCCATGTCACTGGCAATTCTGACGATTCCTCTCCTGCCTGGGATTCCTCCGATGCATCCTTGCGTGTAACGCCTACTGCTGCTGGCGCTGCTGTTGTTGCTGCTGGGAGTCGATGGTCATCCCAGAGGGGAAATCGTAAGACCACTTTTACTACTTCCACCAAGCAATTGACTGTCCAACAGTCCTTTGCGAGGAAGATGAAATATCACAGCAGTCATCCTGCTGCAAAGCGGATAACTGAGGCCTTGGCATCCTGGGTGGTGAGAAACGTGGTTCCGGTATCCATCATTACTGCAGAGCCAACTAGAGACTTGTTGGAGGTACTGTGTCCCCGGTACCAAATACCATCTAGGTTCCATTTCTCTAGGCAGGCGATACCGAAAATGTACACAGACCTCAGAAAAAGAGTCACCAGTGTCCTAAAAAATGCAGCTGTACCCAATGTCCACTTAACCACGGACATGTGGACAAGTGGAGCAGGGCAGGGTCAGGACTATATGACTGTGACAGCCCACTGGGTAGATGTATGGACTCCCGCCGCAAGAACAGCAGCGGCGGCACCAGTAGCAGCATCTCGCAAACGCCAACTCTTTCCTAGGCAGGCTACGCTTTGTATCACCGGTTTCCAGAATACGCACACAGCTGAAAACCTCTTACGGCAACTGAGGAAGATCATCGCGGAATGGCTTACCCCAATTGGACTCTCCTGTGGATTTGTGGCATCGGACAACGCCAGCAATATTGTGTGTGCATTAAATCTGGGCAAATTCCAGCACGTCCCATGTTTTGCACATACCTTGAATTTGGTGGTGCAGAATTTTTAAAAAAATGACAGGGGCGTGCAAGAGATGCTGTCGGTGGCCAGAAGAATTGCGGGACACTTTCGGCGTACAGGCACCACGTACAGAAGACTGGAGCAACACCAAAAACGCCTGAACCTGCCCTGCCATCATCTGAAGCAAGAAGTGGTAACGAGGTGGAATTCAACCCTATAAATGCTTCAGAGGTTGGAGGAGCAGCAAAAGGCCATTCAAGCCTATACAATTCAGCACGATATAGGAGGTGGAATGCACCTGTCTCAAGCGCAGTGGAGAATGATTTCAACGTTGTGCAAGGTTCTGCTGCCCTTTGAACTTGCCACACGTGAAGTCAGTTCAGACACTGCCAGCCTGAGTCAGGTCATTCCCCTCATCAGGCTTTTGCAGAAGAAGCTGGAGACATTGAAGGAGGAGCTAACACGGAGCGATTCCGCTAGGCATGTGGGACTTGTGGATGGAGCCCTTAATTCGCTTAACAAGGATTCACGGGTGGTCAATCTGTTGAAATCAGAGCACTACATTTTGGCCACCGTGCTCGATCCTAGATTTAAAACCTACCTTGGATCTCTCTTTCCGGCAGACACAAGTCTGCTGGGGTTCAAAGACCTGCTGGTGAGAAAATTGTCAAGTCAAGCGGAACGCGACCTGTCAACATCTCCTCCTTCACATTCTCCCGCAACTGGGGGTGCGAGGAAAAGGCTCAGAATTCCGAGCCCACCCGCTGGCGGTGATGCAGGGCAGTCTGGAGCGACTGCTGATGCTGACATCTGGTCCGGACTGAAGGACCTGTCAATGATTACGGACATGTCGTCTACTGTCACTGCATATGATTCTCTCCCCATTGAAAGAATGGTGGAGGATTATATGAGTGACCGCATCCAAGTAGGCACGTCACACAGTCCGTACTTATACTGGCAGGAAAAAGAGGCAATTTGGAGGCCCTTGCACAAACTGGCTTTATTCTACCTAAGTTGCCCTCCCACAAGTGTGTACTCCGAAAGAGTGTTTAGTGCCGCCGCTCACCTTGTCAGCAATCGGCGTACGAGGTTACTTCCAGAAAATGTGGAGAAGATGATGTTCATTAAAATGAATTATAATCAATTCCTCCGTGGAGACATTGACCAGCAGCAATTGCCTCCACAAAGTACACAGGGAGCTGAGATGGTGGATTCCAGTGGGGACGAATTGATAATCTGTGAGGAGGGGGATGTACACGGTGATATATCGGAGGATGATGATGAGGTGGACATCTTGCCTCTGTAGAGCCAGTTTGTGCAAGGAGAGATTAATTGCTTCTTTTTTGGTGGGGGTCCAAACCAACCCGTCATTTCAGTCACAGTCGTGTGGCAGACCCTGTCACTGAAATGATGGGTTGGTTAAAGTGTGCATGTCCTGTTTATACAACATAAGGGTGGGTGGGAGGGCCCAAGGACAATTCCATCTTGCACCTCTTTTTTCTTTCATTATTCTTTGCGTCATGTGCTGTTTGGGGAGTGTTTTTTGGAAGGGCCATCCTGCGTGACACTGCAGTGCCACTCCTAGATGGGCCAGGTGTTTGTGTCGGCCACTAGGGTCGCTTATCTTACTCACACAGCTACCTCAATGCGCCTCTTTTTTTCTTTGCGTCATGTGCTGTTTGGGGAGTGTTTTTTGGAAGGGCCATCCTGCGTGACACTGCAGTGCCACTCCTAGATGGGCCCGGTGTTTGTGTCGGCCACTAGGGTCGCTTATCTTACTCACACAGCTACCTCATTGCGCCTCTTTTTTTCTTTGCGTCATGTGCTGTTTGTGGAGTGTTTTTTGGAAGGGCCATCCTGCGTGACACTGCAGTGCCACTCCTAGATGGGCCCGGTGTTTGTGTCGGCCACTAGGGTCGCTTATCTTACTCACACAGCTACCTCATTGCGCCTCTTTTTTTCTTTGCGTCATGTGCTGTTTGGGGAGTGTTTTTTGGAAGGGCCATCCTGCGTGACACTGCAGTGCCACTCCTAGATGGGCCAGGTGTTTGTGTCGGCCACTAGGGTCGCTTATCTTACTCACACAGCTACCTCATTGCGCCTCTTTTTTTCTTTGCGTCATGTGCTGTTTGGGGAGTGTTTTTTGGAAGGGCCATCCTGCGTGACACTGCAGTGACACTCCTAGATGGGCCCGGTGTTTGTGTCGGCCACTAGGGTCGCTTATCTTACTCACACAGCTACCTCATTGCGCCTCTTTTTTTCTGTGCGTCATGTGCTGTTTGGGGAGTGTTTTTTGGAAGGGCCATCCTGCGTGACACTGCAGTGCCACTCCTAGATGGGCCCGGTGTTTGTGTCGGCCACTAGGGTCGCTTATCTTACTCACACAGCTACCTCATTGCGCCTCTTTTTTTCTTTGCGTCATGTGCTGTTTGGGGAGTGTTTTTTGGAAGGGCCATCCTGCGTGACACTGCAGTGCCACTCCTAGATGGGCCAGGTGTTTGTGTCGGCCACTAGGGTCGCTTATCTTACTCACACAGCTACCTCATTGCGCCTCTTTTTTTCTTTGCGTCATGTGCTGTTTGGGGAGTGTTTTTTGGAAGGGCCATCCTGCATGACACTGCAGTGCCACTCCTAGATGGGCCCGGTGTTTGTGTCGGCCACTAGGGTCGCTTATCTTACTCACACAGCTACCTCATTGCGCCTCTTTTTTTCTTTGCGTCATGTGCTGTTTGGGGAGTGTTTTTTGGAAGGGCCATCCTGCGTGACACTGCAGTGCCACTCCTAGATGGGCCAGGTGTTTGTGTCGGCCACTAGGGTCGCTTATCTTACTCACACAGCTACCTCATTGCGCCTCTTTTTTTCTTTGCGTCATGTGCTGTTTGGGGAGTGTTTTTTGGAAGGGCCATCCTGCGTGACACTGCAGTGCCACTCCTAGATGGGCCAGGTGTTTGTGTCGGCCACTAGGGTCGCTTATCTTACTCACACAGCTACCTCATTGCGCCTCTTTTTTTCTTTGCGTCATGTGCTGTTTGGGGAGTGTTTTTTGGAAGGGCCATCCTGCGTGACACTGCAGTGACACTCCTAGATGGGCCCGGTGTTTGTGTCGGCCACTAGGGTCGCTTATCTTACTCACACAGCTACCTCATTGCGCCTCTTTTTTTCTGTGCGTCATGTGCTGTTTGGGGAGTGTTTTTTGGAAGGGCCATCCTGCGTGACACTGCAGTGCCACTCCTAGATGGGCCCGGTGTTTGTGTCGGCCACTAGGGTCGCTTATCTTACTCACACAGCTACCTCATTGCGCCTCTTTTTTTCTTTGCGTCATGTGCTGTTTGGGGAGTGTTTTTTGGAAGGGCCATCCTGCGTGACACTGCAGTGCCACTCCTAGATGGGCCAGGTGTTTGTGTCGGCCACTAGGGTCGCTTATCTTACTCACACAGCTACCTCATTGCGCCTCTTTTTTTCTTTGCGTCATGTGCTGTTTGGGGAGTGTTTTTTGGAAGGGCCATCCTGCATGACACTGCAGTGCCACTCCTAGATGGGCCCGGTGTTTGTGTCGGCCACTAGGGTCGCTTATCTTACTCACACAGCTACCTCATTGCGCCTCTTTTTTTCTTTGCGTCATGTGCTGTTTGGGGAGTGTTTTTTGGAAGGGCCATCCTGCGTGACACTGCAGTGCCACTCCTAGATGGGCCAGGTGTTTGTGTCGGCCACTAGGGTCGCTTATCTTACTCACACAGCTACCTCATTGCGCCTCTTTTTTTCTTTGCGTCATGTGCTGTTTGGGGAGTGTTTTTTGGAAGGGCCATCCTGCGTGACACTGCAGTGCCACTCCTAGATGGGCCCGGTGTTTGTGTCGGCCACTAGGGTCGCTTATCTTACTCACACAGCTACCTCATTGCGCCTCTTTTTTTCTTTGCGTCATGTGCTGTTTGGGGAGTGTTTTTTGGAAGGGACATCCTGCGTGACACTGCAGTGACACTCCTAGATGGGCCCGGTGTTTGTGTCGGCCACTAGGGTCGCTTATCTTACTCACACAGCTACCTCATTGCGCCTCTTTTTTTCTTTGCGTCATGTGCTGTTTGGGGAGTGTTTTTTGGAAGGGCCATCCTGCGTGACACTGCAGTGCCACTCCTAGATGGGCCCGGTGTTTGTGTCGGCCACTAGGGTCGCTTATCTTACTCACACAGCTACCTCATTGCGCCTCTTTTTTTCTTTGCGTCATGTGCTGTTTGGGGAGTGTTTTTTGGAAGGGCCATCCTGCGTGACACTGCAGTGCCACTCCTAGATGGGCCCGGTGTTTGTGTCGGCCACTAGGGTCGCTTATCTTACTCACACAGCTACCTCATTGCGCCTCTTTTTTTCTTTGCGTCATGTGCTGTTTGGGGAGTGTTTTTTGGAAGGGCCATCCTGCGTGACACTGCAGTGACACTCCTAGATGGGCCAGGTGTTTGTGTCGGCCACTAGGGTCGCTTAGCTTACTCACACAGCTACCTCATTGCGCCTCTTTTTTTCTTTGCGTCATGTGCTGTTTGGGGAGTGTTTTTTGGAAGGGCCATCCTGCATGACACTGCAGTGCCACTCCTAGATGGGCCCGGTGTTTGTGTCGGCCACTAGGGTCGCTTATCTTACTCACACAGCTACCTCATTGCGCCTCTTTTTTTCTTTGCGTCATGTGCTGTTTGGGGAGTGTTTTTTGGAAGGGCCATCCTGCGTGACACTGCAGTGCCACTCCTAGATGGGCCCGGTGTTTGTGTCGGCCACTAGGGTCGCTTAGCTTAGTCATCCAGCGACCTCGGTGCAAATTTTAGGACTAAAAATAATATTGTGAGGTGTGAGGTATTCAGAATAGACTGAAAATGAGTGGAAATTATGGTTTTTGAGGTTAATAATACTTTGGGATCAAAATGACCCCCAAATTCTATGATTTAAGCTGTTTTTTAGTGTTTTTTGAAAAAAACACCCGAATCCAAAACACACCCGAATCCGACAAAAAAAATTCGGTGAGGTTTTGCCAAAACGCGGTCGAACCCAAAACACGGCCGCGGAACCGAACCCAAAACCAAAACACAAAACCCGAAAAATTTCAAGTGCACATCTCTAGTGTATAAGCGGCTCTTCTTTAGTGTAACATGTATAATCGGCTGAACTGTGGTGTAATGTGCATATGTGGCTTTACTGTGGTGTAACATATATAAGGGGCTCTACTGTGGTGTAACGTGAATAAGGGGCTGTGTTTTTTTTTTTTTCATGTAAATCATATGTGTTTTATTTTTTGCTTGATCTACAAATTCCCTTGTGTCATTGTTACATCATTACTTGTACTCCTGATATTTCACACACCGAGTAAATGACATTCATTTAAATATATGCGGGTTTATTCTACATATTATACTAAAATAGTTCAACATTTAAAAAATGAAAACTCTAGTTTTCTTCTTTCTTGATCTAACGTTGTCAAAAAACAAAAAATCCCCATAATAGCGATTAATATGAATATATAAATAAAGTCAGGAGTCCTCTTCATTGGCCAGCATGGAAAAACACTTGTGGAGGGGAGTCCTGGGGTGCGTGTCTCACCATCTTTGCAAAGCGTCTACATTATCAGCATTTGAAAACCAAAATTTACCATTTCCAGAAGCCTCATTAAAAGTGGTTCTGTCTTGAAACGCATCCACACAAATATATATAATAAATACTATTGTTTCATTTGTGCAGAGTGCAATGTAAAAGACAATGCTCATTATTTTACATTCAGACTTCCAGAGAAAGCGGGTCCTATAGAATAAGCTAAACAATAAGTAATGTGATGAGCAGATTAATGTGTAACAGCTGCCTGCAAGTTGCTGGTGTTTTCGGGAGATACTGTATGAGTGACACCTACACACTAGCAGCAAACGTGAAGCAATTAGTCCCGAGCCGAGCATGTCTCTTATGTCACATGGTGTTATTGGGAAAACTGTTATTATTTAAAGCACTGACTGATCCCAGGCTCTTGGCTAGAACACATGATGCTGCTATTCCAGAAAGCCCATGGGCATTCAGAAGCTTGGGGTACTTCATAATAAGGCCTATTACCAGAGGTGAGGTGGATGGTGCTAGAAGGGAGCTAACGGTGGGGTTAAATAATTGATTTCATTGAAGACCAGCAGCCTTATGATCTAGCTCCCTGGAGATGGCTACCGCAGCTAGCTGATAATTAGGGAAAATGATTTCCTACTTGGATAGCCTTCAGTAGAGCTCTAGACACCCTGTACTTATGCAGCTCTTCTCACGGTGTGAGGCAGGGGAACAATCTGACATAATGACAGCACATTTCAGTAGATAGAGTCATCGATATAAGGAACCAGGATATTGCATTATACTGTGCAATGAAAATAATTAGTCCATGAGAGACTAGACTTGTGGATTTCCATAATAGACAGATTTATCACAGATAGCAGTATGCAAACCATGGTTCTGCAGCAGCTGCTATAAGTATATACTGTACTATAAGACACATCTGAAGAGCCACTTACACATATGTAATGCACGGCACTCAGGTTGTTGAGTGCTAGTGAACCACAAGCTAGCAACCTAAATACAGCATTATATACTCCCTGGTGGTAGGAGAGCTAACCTTAAAAAGTGTGTAATCTATAACAAAAGAAGAACAATCACCCAAGGTGCTGAAAATGAACCTATAGAATAAAAAATAAAAATAATAAAAAGTGCATATAACAAAGTTTGTATGGAAGTCTGTATGTACAGTATACGTGTATACAATATAACAGTGGTTCTCAAACTCGGTCCTCAGGACCCCACATAGGCCATGTTTTTGAGGTCACCTGGCAGCTGCGCAGGTTTTGTTACTAACTGTCACATGTAAATATCCACAGGAGACCTGGAAAACATGACCTGTGTGAGGTGCTGAGAACCGAGTTTGAGAACCACTGCAATATAACAATCAGTAACTAAAAATGTGTTCGGTATGAAATACTGTCAGTCAAATGACCAACAGCGACATCCCAACAATGAAGATCCGGATGCCGAACAGGGGTAAGTATTTTCTTCAGCCCCACCCTAATCCTAACCTTTGGGGGGGCTGGTGGCTAGAGCTAATTCTTGGGTGGGGTGGCTAGGACTAACGGTGGGGGGGGGTGGCTATGGCTAACCACACCCCTAGTGCCTAACCATAACATTCCCCATAGGGTCTCAATCAAATCCTACCCACCCACCCACCCACCCCACCAGGCCCTAACCCTAAACCCAATACTCACCTTCGGCATAACAGCAGTCTGTGTCCTGGCACTGGTCTCCCAAGTGATGTTGGAATTTCGGTGTCGGTCACATGACTGCCGGCATCCAGACTGCCCTAAAAACTGTATGATAGTGAAAAGAAAATATTGATGCATATAAGCTACAATCAGTAAACTGAATTATATAAAAAATACATATAGAAATATGAAATGATGAAAATTAAACAACCAGAAAATAAAAATGTATACAAATACAGTATAAATACAGCAACTGTCTGAATAGACAATGTTGCTATAGTACAGTATAAGGTAAATGCAATAATGTAAAATTCAATGTAATGCAATAGAACCAATATATCAGAATACTTTACCGCATCATGATGCAAAGAAAATTCACGTGGAAATAATGTCTCACATAAGAAACTAGGGCCTAATTCAGCATTGTAGTTGTGTGAAAAATCGCACAACTACAACTCTTTACACTAACATGCGGGGGGACACCCAGAACAGGGCAAGTCCTCCCCGCATGCCGGGTCCTGCCCCCCGCTAACATTTGAATGCTTCGTTAAGCAGCGAAGCACTCACATGATTAGGGTATCCCCCTGCAGACATCTCTCTTCCATGTTAAGGCCCGCAGCGGCAGCGTTGACACCCACAAAACGCAGTGTCGATGCCCCGTCACTTCCCCCCCACAAGGACTTAGACTGCGTTCTGAAGAGAACGCCATTTAAGACCTTGCACATGCACGCACCGGCGTATGCGCACATATGCAGAAATCGCCAAATAGCGATTCCAGCACAATAGCGAACCATGCTGAATTGATCCCCTTATGCTGTATAAAACAGTATTAAGCAAACAGGTTTCCCATATGTTGTAAGGAAGGAAGATTCTAGATGTCATCCTTGTAACTTTATGGACCACTGCAAGCATGTATACAGACCATTATTTGCTTTCCATGCACATCTATTCATCTAAAACTGTCATTACATTTACAGAACATTTACATTTTGAAGCAAATATATTAATTAGTTGTGTTCTGCAATATGTGTATCCAGTTTGTCCAGATATTATTTTGTACAGTAATGCCGGGCAAAAACTAAATATATAATAGGTAATGTTACAAAACAGAATTTCACCAACACTTTTGCGCTTTCTTAAATAACCTTTCTTTAATCCATAACAATAAATTAAAAAAATTGATGATCGACTATAACCAGACTGGTTGGATGTACACAGATATATTTATAGTAATTTTTGAACAGCCTGTATGCAAAAAGGTCTGTATGCAAACCACCACAAGATTCTGGAGAGCTGCAGAAGTGTGTCTTTACTAGCAGCAGTCATGATGAACAATGGCTGTTGAAGCACTTCCTGTATAACAAACACTTCGAATGACAATGATGCAACTTCCACAATCCAAATACGGCATACATCTACAATACTTATTTTTAAGTGCAGAAACAAGGACTTTTGACAAAGTAATGCTTTAATTGCTATGTCTACTAGTATTTATACTACTAAAAATGTTTCTCATCCCAGTGACTGGTTAGAATAGGTTTTCAGTGGCTGCAGATAATCCTCTGAATATACCTATTTCTCATTGGTGGCAATAGCTTGACGGCAATAATTATGACAATCATTATGACAATAATTTTTGGAGCTATCATTCACTGCTGCATTCCAGCCATCAGCTGCCCATTGGGGTCATTCCGAGTTGATCGCTCGCTAGCAGTTTTAGCAGCCGAGCAAACGCTAAGCCGCCGCCCTCTGGGAGTGTATCTTAGCTTAGCAGAAGTACAAACGAATGCATCGCAGAACGACTACAAAAAAAAATTGTGCAGTTTCTGAGTAGCTTCAGACCTACTCAGCGCTTGCGATCACTTCAGACCATTCAGTTCCTGTTTTGACGTCACAAACACGCCCTGTGTTAGCCCAGCCATGCCTGCGTTTTTCCTGGTACGCCTGCGTTTTTACGAGCACTCCCTGAAAACGGTCAGTTGCCACCCAGAAATGCCCACTTCATGTCAATCACTCTGCAGCGGCCATTACGACTGAAAAGCTTCGCTAGCCCTTGTGTGAAAATACATTGTCTGTTGTGAAAGTACATTGCGTGTGCATACTGCGCCACATACGCATGCGCAGAAGTGCCGGTTTTTCACTTAATCACACCAGATAGTACTGAATCTTTCAGCGAACATTTTCAGCTAGCGATCAACTCGGAATGACCCCTCATGCAGGGCCGTCTTTTCGTATGGGCTCAAGGGCCCCAGGAGTATAAGGGCCCTAGGCCGATAGCTGAGGATCCCCTCTTTCCAGGGGTACCAGATTTTTGAAAATCGGCCCTAAGGAACCAGAGATATCTGACTTCAAAGCAGTGGTCCCCATCCAAGCCTGTTAATTGCGCTTCCCAGCCAGATATCTTGGGCTCTGTATGACTTAGAGCATTTCAAAAGCTGGGGCTCTCCACTTTCGGTGGACACTAGCAACTTGTCTCTACTATGCCCAGAACCAGAGATATCAGCCTTCAAGCAGCTGGTCCCTGCTCAAGCTCCACACGCCTAATATGCAGTTTAATATATTTGTTGGTGGATTGCTCTTGTTCCTGAACTCCTGATACCCAAGTTCCCAGTTCCTCCTGACAGGTGGGACACTCTAATTTTTATCCCATTCAAAGCTAAGAAATCTTTTTTCCAGGAACTTGAGTAATCTGCAGTCAAGCAAGCTGCCACCCACCAGAAAATGATGAAAATTAAGCCCACTCTACTATCGACCCCTCCCATATGTATTAAACACCCCCTACCACCCTGGAAGTCATGTATCGGGGGCCCCTTCATTCAGCCCAACACCCTTTCTACAGATTAGCAATCTCCCTCCCGCCTCATCTGTGCAGTAAAGGAGTAATTAGCAGAAATTACTGCTCCAGGTCCTACATGCTGAGCGGAAGATAGTACACCCCCTACCGCCCGCGGGACATCAAAGCTGCCGCTGATAGCACCCCCACCCATGGAGGATGGGTAGGGGTGTGATACCCGGTACTTGGGACCCTAGACTTTAATAAAATGTGGGTATCACCGATTAAAATGGCAGGCTGTAGGGGCAAAGGTAATGGGGAGAAGGGTACGAGGAATGGTAAAATGGAGGTCATATGGACCCTGGAGAGAGAGAGCTTGGTCGGACGGTGTGTCCCCGCGCTGCTGGCGGGACACATATGGGGAAGAGAGGAGAGAGGATAAAAGGAAGAATGGTCTCGAGGAAGGTTCGTTGTGTGACGCAGGAGAGGGAGAGAAGCGCTGAACAGAGAGACAGGTCGGAGGCTTACCGCTGTTGAGGAGATCGGGATCCCGGCGCAGAGAGTGGAGTAGCGTGCAGCAAGAAGCCGGCGGTCCTCGTCAGGGCAACCGCGACGCTGAGAGGTCGGGACATCAGCCTAATAGTGAGCAGACTCATCGCACCCAGGGACAGAGAGGAGGCGGCTTCCCTGGGAGGTACAAGTATGGGGGCGGCCGTAGCGGGACTCGACCAGTCAGCCGGCAGTGGGGCAGGCAGAGGGACGGAGCGGCACCTCCCCTAACAACCGGACGCGGTTACCCCGCCAGCCAAGGTATTTAGCGCAGAGTACTGCTCTCCCCGTGACTCAGTGACCCAAACGAACAGGTATCACCAGGGAAAGTCTAGTGCATCTCCAGCAGCCAGAGACCCCTGCCCGCACTCCTCTCCTTTCACCTCATGAGGCGAGGAGCAACTACAGTACAGTAGCCTCCCAATTAACTCCTTTCACTCAGCACAGCACGTTTTGACGAGGAGGATAGTAAGAGTAAATAAACGGAGACTCTTATCGCCATTGAAATAGATAGACAGCTGTCCATGTTGGTTCAGTCAGATAAAAGGAAAGTGTTGATAAGAATCCGGCAAGCTGTCGCTAACCCATAAGTACCTGTTTAACCCCCATTTCGTCCGAAGGCAGGACAGTGTAGAGAGTTCAGGACTATTCTGTTAAAAGCTACCCCTCCAGTAAAACCAAAAGCATAACCGATACAGAGAGAAACACTCCTAGACAGAGTTGAACTCCAATTTTACAATTAGATAACATCTAGCAAGTATAGCACTTCACGCAGGAGCCTCGTAGACTATCGTATTGCTTCACAGTGGATCAAGGGAGATTTAATGCAGGGAAGGTAGCACCCAACTAGGAGATATGTTATAACTTCCTATATGTGCACCAACGTATGAAGATTCAGCTGAACTGTGGGTATTCTAGGGAATTTGAACTGCAGTACTGCGAGGGGAAATACTTAACTAATGTTGTGACTCAAATATTGTAACTGTATCAGTTTGATATAATGTTCTCATAGTTCGTTAATATAAGGTATGCCATACTAACCATTATTTAGGTAGTGGAAGCGGAGTGGAGTCACCGAGCCACTGTGTTCCGGGTTCCTGTCTAATAAAACTTATTTACCGTTGTGTGTCGCATGTCATTGACCCCGAGTGAACTTATTTGTCTGCAGCCCATATCCGCAAGTAACAGTTCTTCATCACGTCGATAGCTGTCAGGACCTGCAGGGAGAAAACAGAAAATAAGAATTTACTTACCGATAATTCTATTTCTCGGAGTCCGTAGTGGATGCTGGGGTTCCTGAAAGGACCATGGGGAATAGCGGCTCCGCAGGAGACAGGGCACAAAAAAGTAAAGCTTTACTAGGTCAGGTGGTGTGCACTGGCTCCTCCCCCTATGACCCTCCTCCAGACTCCAGTTAGGTACTGTGCCCGGACGAGCATACACAATAAGGGAGGCATTTTGAATCCCGGGTAAGACTCATACCAGCCACACCAATCACACCGTACAACTTGTGATCTAAACCCAGTTAACAGTATGACAACAGAAAGGGCCTCTTAAAGATGGCTCCTTAACAATAACCCGAATTAGTTAACAATAACTATGTACAAGTATTGCAGATAATCCGCACTTGGGATGGGCGCCCAGCATCCACTACGGACTCCGAGAAATAGAATTATCGGTAAGTAAATTCTTATTTTCTCTATCGTCCTAAGTGGATGCTGGGGTTCCTGAAAGGACCATGGGGATTATACCAAAGCTCCCAAACGGGCGGGAGAGTGCGGATGACTCTGCAGCACCGAATGAGAGAACTCCAGGTCCTCCTTTGCCAGGGTATCAAATTTGTAAAATTTTACAAACGTGTTCTCCCCCGACCACGTAGCTGCTCGGCAGAGTTGTAATGCCGAGACCCCTCGGGCAGCCGCCCAAGATGAGCCCACCTTCCTTGTGGAGTGGGCTTTTACAGTTTTAGGCTGTGGCAGGCCTGCCACAGAATGTGCAAGTTGAATTGTGTTACAAATCCAACGAGCAATCGACTGCTTAGAAGCAGGTGCGCCCAACTTGTTGGGTGCATACAATATAAACAGCGAGTCAGATTTTCTGACTCCAGCCGTCCTTGCAATGTATATTTTTAAGGCTCTGACAACGTCCAACAACTTGGAGTCCTCCAAGTCGCTAGTGGCCGCAGGCACCACAATAGGTTGGTTCAGATGAAATGCTGATACCACTTTAGGGAGAAAATGCGGACGAGTCCGCAGTTCTGCCCTATCCGAATGGAAGATTAGATAAGGACTTTTATAAGATAAAGCCGCCAATTCAGATACTCTCCTGGCAGAGGCCAGGGCTAGTAACATAGTCACTTTCAATGTGAGATATTTCAAATCCACCTTTTTCAATGGTTCAAACCAATGGGATTTGAGGAAATCTAAAACTACATTTAGATCCCACGGTGCCACCGGAGGCACCACAGGAGGCTGTATATGCAGTACTCCCTTGACAAAAGTCTGGACCTCAGGGACAGAGGCCAATTCTTTTTGGAAGAATATTGACAGGGCCGAAATTTGAACCTTAATGGATCCCAATTTGAGACCCATAGATAATCCTGATTGCAGGAAATGTAGGAAACGACCCAGTTGGAATTCCTCCGTCGGAACACTCCGATCCTCGCACCACGCTACATATTTTCGCCAAATGCGGTGATAATGTTTCACGGTGACTTCCTTCCGTGCCTTAATCAAGGTAGGAATGACTTCTTCTGGAATGCCTTTCCCTTTTAGGATCTGGCGTTCAACCGCCATGCCTTCAAACGCAGCCGCGGTAAGTCTTGAAAAAGACAGGGACCCTGTTGTAGCAGGTCCCTTCTCAGAGGTAGAGGCCACGGTTCGTCCGTGAGCATCTCTTGAAGTTCCGGATACCAAGTCCTTCTCGGCCAATCCGGAACCACTAGTATTGTTCTTACTCTTCTTTGCCGTATGATCTTCAATACCTTTGGTATGAGCGGCAGAGGAGGAAACACATACACTGACTGGTACACCCAAGGAGTTACCAGTGCATCCACAGCTATTGCCTGTGGATCTCTTGACCTGGCGCAATATTTGTCCAGTTTCTTGTTGAGGCGAGACGCCATCATGTCTACAATTGGTCTTTCCCAACGGTCTATTAACATGTTGAAGACTTCTGGATGTAGACCCCACTCTCCCGGATGAAGATCGTGTCTGCTGAGGAAGTCTGCTTCCCAGTTGTCCACGCCCGGGATGAACACTGCTGACAGTGCTATCACGTGATTCTCCGCCCAGCGAAGAATCTTGGCAGCTTCTGCCATTGCACTCCTGCTTCTTGTGCCGCCCTGCCTGTTTACATGGGCGACCGCCGTGATGTTGTCCGACTGAATCAACACCGGCTTTCCTTGCAGGAGAAGTTCCGCCTGGCTTAGAGCATTGTAGATTGCTCTTAGTTCCAGAATGTTTATGTGAAGAGACTTTTCCAGACTCGTCCATACTCCCTGGAAGTTTCTTCCTTGTGTGACTGCTCCCCAGCCTCTCAGGCTGGCGTCCGTGGTCACCAGAATCCAATCCTGAATGCCGAATCTGCGGCCTTCTAATAGGTGAGCCTTCTGCAACCACCACAGAAGTGACACCCTTGTCTTTGGTGACAGGGTTATTCGCAGGTGCATCTGCAGATGCGACCCTGACCATTTGTCCAACAGATCCCTTTGGAATATTCTTGCATGGAATCTGCCGAATGGAATTGCTTCGTAAGAAGCCACCATTTTTCCCAGGACTCTTGTGCATTGATGTACTGACACCTTTCCTGGTTTTAGGAGGTTCCTGACCAGATCGGATAACTCCTTGGCTTTTTCCTCTGGAAGGAAAACCTTTTTCTGAACCGTGTCCAGAATCATTCCTAGGAACAGCAGACGAGTTGTCGGGATTAAATGGGATTTTGGAATATTCAGAATCCACCCGTGTTGTCTTAGCACCTCTTGAGATAGTGCTAAAGCTGTCTCCAGCTGTTCTCTGGACCTTGCCCTTATTAGGAGATCGTCCAAATATGGGATAACTAATACGCCTTTTCTTCGAAGAAGAATCATCATCTCGGCCATTACCTTGGTAAAGACCCGAGGCGCCGTGGACAATCCGAACGGCAGCGTCTGAAACTGATAGTGACAGTTTTGAACAATGAACCTGAGGTACCCCTGGTGTGCGGGGTAAATCGGAACGTGTAGATACGCATCCTTGATGTCCAAGGATACCATAAAGTCCCCTTCTTCCAGGTTCGCTATCACTGCTCTGAGTGACTCCATCTTGAACTTGAACTTTTTTATGTAGAGGTTCAAGGACTTCAGATTTAGAATAGGCCTTACCGAGCCATCCGGCTTCGGTACCACAAATAGAGTGGAATAATACCCCTTTCCTTGTTGTAATAGGGGTACTTTGACTATCACTTGCTGAGCGTACAGCTTGTGAATGGCTTCCAACACCCTCTCCCTTTCGGAAGAGACGGTTGGTAAAGCAGACTTCAGGAAACGATGAGGAGGATCCGTCTCTAATTCCAACCTGTACCCCTGAGATATTATCTGCAGGATCCAGGGGTCTACCTGCGAGTGAGCCCACTGCGCGCTGTAATTTTTGAGACGGCCCCCCACTGTCCCCGAGTCCGCTTGAGAGGCCCCAGCGTCATGCTGAGGTTTTTGCAGGAGCCGGGGAGGGCTTCTGTTCCTGGGAAGGAGCTGCCTGTTGGTGTCTCTTCCCTCTTCCTCTGCCTCGTGGCAGGTACGACAAGCCCTTTGCTCTCTTATTTTTGTAGGAGCGAAAGGGCTGCGGTTGAAAGGTCGGTGCCTTTCTCTGTTGGGGAGTGACTTGAGGTAAAAAAGTGGATTTCCCGGCAGTAGCCGTGGCCACCAAGTCTGATAGACCAACTCCAAATAACTCCTCCCCTTTATACGGCAAAACCTCCATGTGACGTTTTGAATCCGCATCGCCTGTCCACTGTCGTGTCCATAAGGCTCTTCTGGCTGAAATGGACATAGCACTCACCCGAGATGCCAGTGTGCAAATATCCCTCTGTGCATCACGCATGTAGATAAATGCATCCTTTATTTGTTCTAACGACAGTAAAACATTGTCCCTATCTAGGGTATCAATATTTTCAATCAGGGATTCTGACCAAACTACTCCAGCACTGCACATCCAGGCAGTTGCTATAGCTGGTCGTAGTATAACACCTGCATGTGTGTATATATTCTTTTGAATAACTTCCATCTTTCTATCTGATGGATCCTTAAGTGCGGCCGTCTCAGGAGAGGGTAACGCCACTTGTTTGGATAAGCGTGTGAGCGCCTTGTCCACCTTAGGGGGTGTTTCCCAGCGCGCCCTAACCTCTGGCGGGAAAGGGTATAATGCCAATAACTTTTTTGAAATTATCAACTTTTTATCAGGAGCAACCCACGCTTCATCACACACGTCATTTAATTCTTCTGATTCAGGAAAAACTGTTTGTAGTTTTTTCACACCATACATAATACCCTGTTTTACGGTATCTGTAGTATCAGCTAAATGTAACGTCTCCTTCATTGCCAAAATCATATAACGTGTGGCCCTACTGGAAAATACGTTTGAATTTCTACCGTCGTCACTGGAATCAGTGCCCGTGTCTGGGTCTGTGTCGACCGACTGAGGCAAAGGGCGTTTTACAGCCCCTGACGGTGTTTGAGGCGCCTGGACAGGCATTAATTGATTGTCCGGCCGCCTCATGTCCTCAACTGACTGTTTAAGGGAAGATAAACCATCACGTAATTCCACAAATAAAGGCATCCATTCTGGTGTCGACCCCCTGGGGAGTGACATCTGCATATTTGGCAATTGCTCCGCCTCCACACCAATATCGTCCTCATACATGTCGACACCACGTACCGACACACACCGCAAACTCACAGGGAATGCTCTAATGAAGACAGGACCCACTAGCCCTTTTGGGGAGACAGAGGGAGAGTCTGCCAGCACACACCACAAAGCGCTATATATACAAGGGATATCCTTATATTAAGTGCTCCCTTATAGCTGCTTTAATATATATATATATAGCCATTAATGTGCCCCCCCTCTCTGTTTTACCCTGTTTCTGTAGTGCAGTGCAGGGGAGAGACCTGGGAGCCGTTCTGACCAGCGGAGCTGTGACAGAAAATGGCGCCGTGTGCTGAGGAGATAGGCCCCGCCCCTTTTTCGGCGGGTTCTTCTCCCGCTATTTTTCCAGTCAGGCAGGGGTTAAATATCTCCATATAGCCCCTATGGGCTATATGTGAGGTATTTTTAGCCTTGTATAAGGTTTATATTTGCCTCTCAGAGCGCCCCCCCCCAGCGCTCTGCACCCTCAGTGACTGCCCAGTGAAGTGTGCTGAGAGGAAAATGGCGCACAGCTGCAGTGCTGTGCGCTACCTTATGAAGACTGAGGAGTCTTCAGCCGCCGGTTTCCGGACCTCTTCACGCTTCAGCATCTGCAAGGGGGTCGGCGGCGCGGCTCCGGGACCGGACTCCACGGCTGGGCCTGTGTTCGATCCCTCTGGAGCTAATGGTGTCCAGTAGCCAAGCAGCAAATCCACTCTGCATGCAGGTGAGTTTACTACTTTCCCCCTAAGTCCCACGTTGCAGTGATCCTGTTGCCAGCAGGACTCACTGTAAAGAAAAAAACCTAAACTAAACTTTCTCTAAGCAGCTCTTTAGGAGAGCCACCTAGATTGCACCCTTCTCGTTCGGGCACAAAATCTAACTGGAGTCTGGAGGAGGGTCATAGGGGGAGGAGCCAGTGCACACCACCTGACCTAGTAAAGCTTTACTTTTTTGTGCCCTGTCTCCTGCGGAGCCGCTATTCCCCATGGTCCTTTCAGGAACCCCAGCATCCACTTAGGACGATAGAGAAACAAAAGGTAAAACTGGCTAAGTATTATGAACTTACCTGATACCTACCTATATCTAAAAGTACTAACACCAACCGAGTATTACAGGGGCCCCAGTGTATTGCTGTGCCCAGGGGCCCACACTGCTGTTAAGACGGCCCTGCCCCCATGTTCATCTATTGGCTACCCGAAGACCCTTCTCCGAAAAAAAAAATTATATGATGTTAGCTATCGGAGAATCAAGCTTCATAAATTGGAGAATACCACAGTTCCCTTAAAAAAATAGGGACTACGGAATCCTGCGTTACTTACCAGAGCACAGGAAATATCTGTGATACTTCCTGCATTCTCTGCTTTTAGTAAATAGCAGTGATAAATGAAAACTGCTGTTTCTGCATGATATTCAGGGGTGATACATTTAATAAATAGACCCCTAGGAGAGTTTAGTGTTGCAGCTGTCTGTAATTGCATTGCACTATTAGCTAGAACCCTTCATGATACACCATGCATTTGTTTTAAAAATATAGAGTGTATTGCCGATGCCTTTATCACAATGATCTATCTACTCATTGCTATTTTTACAAGTATTCAAGCTGTGACTGTGACTTGCTGGACTGCACGTCAACACAGGCGGTTGTTAAACCACACATGGTGTACTACAATAGTAACAGCACCCCCAGGTATACGATAAGGCAGGAAAAGCATCTTTCTCAATGTGCTACAGATTGTTGTAAATATCACATGAAATGAGCCTATAGCATTCTATATGAAGGTGTAAGACTGGAAATGCTCTTATTTTGTGAGAAAATGCTAAAAATAATTGTCAATCTTTCCTGTCCCTCCAGGAGACAATTTATAAGCTTAGCTTACTGCTGACTCTCAAGAAAACAAACTTTGTTTCTTTCAATTCCATTCACAGATTGTAAGCAAACTGTCCCTGAGGATTATAAAGAACACTAAACAGATCATATTTGGGGTGGAGACAGGGATTTCAATGTTAACAGGCTAATGTTACCTCAGACATGTTTCTACTGGGATTTAAATCAACGTTAACCTCCAAGTTTGAGCCTGCCCAGGTGCACAATATTCATTTTCCTGAAGCTACAAAAAAATAATAAATGACAGTTATAGTTCCCTCTGGGCTTCTCATAATCAGCTCCGCTCCCTCCTTCTACTCATTTCACGGAAATCCAAACTTTGTTTTATTTATTTATTTTACACTCAGCTCCCACGATGCAGTTGGTTAATATTGGAAATGATGGATGATTTGTAGAGAGCGGAATGAACTATTTTCACACAGCATTCCAGTTTTTGATTGAGAAAATCTCTGTCTTCTGAAAAGTAATTAAATACCTGAAGGCGTCTACATTAAAATAAATATACAGTACTTAGAAACTTTCTCAGTCTCTCATCCCCCCACACACACCCCCACCCTCACCACCTCAAGCATCTTTTTTAAAACTTCTGTTTGGAATTTTGTTGTTAGGTAGGATAAGGTTCCAGTGACATGTTTAGAAAGTCGAGGCTAAAATAGCTATTTGAAACACTTCCCAAAGCAGTTACCAGCAGGAGCATCACTATGTTATTCTGAAAAGTTATTACCGCAAACGATGGACTATGGGCTGCCTGTCTCAGGAACTGTTGTTCTGTGGTTTTCTGAAATGCACACTTGTCTGCTAAGAATCAGATATAGAACAAAACCTAATTTTAGACTGCACAGTTGTCAGCCAATAGTGATTATTGACGCTGTACTATTTTTACTTACATTTCCAGAGCATCTGTATAATTCCTCTATTAAATAAATACTTGGGGGAGGGGGGATGTTATCAAACCTTGGACAGAAGACAAGTGAGGTGTTGCCCATAGATTCTAGCTTAAGTTTTATTGAATTCTAATCTTTAGATTCAGGGCCTGATTCAGCATGGATTGCAAAAGCAAAATCTTTCTCTAATGGGCAAAACCATGTGCACTGCAGGTGGGGCAAATATAACATGTACAGAGAGATTTGGATTGGTTATTATTAGTGATGTGCACCGGAAATTTTTCGGGTTTTGTGTTTTGGTTTTGGATTCGGTTCCGCGGCCGTGTTTTGAATTCGGACGCGTTTTGGCAAAACCTCCCTGAAAATTTTTTGTCGGATACGGGTGTGTTTTGGATTCGGGTGTTTTTTTTACAAAAAACCCTCAAAAACAGCTTAAATCGTATAATTTGGGGGTCATTTTGATCCCATAGTATTATTAACCCCAATAACCATAATTTCCACTCATTTCCAGTCTATTCTGTATACCTCACAATATTATTTTTAGTCCTAAAATTTGCACCGAGGTCGCTGGATGGCTAAGCTAAGCGACCCAAGTGGCCGACACAAACACCTGGCCCATCTAGGAGTGGCACTGCAGTGTCAGACAGGATGGCACTTAAAAAAATAGTCCCCAAACATCACATGATGCAAAAAAAGGAGAAAAAGAGGTGCACTGCGGTCGCTGGATGGCTAATCGAAGCGACACAAGTGGGCGGCACAAACACCTGGCCCATCTAGGAATGGCACTGCAGTGTCAGACAGGATGGCACTTAAAATAATAGTCCCCAAACAGCACATGATGCAAAGAAAAAAAGAGGTGCACCAAGGTCGCTGGATTGCTAAGCTAAGCGACCCAAGTGGCCGACACAAACAGCTGGCCCATCTAGGAGTGGCACTGCAGTGTCAGACAGGATGGCACTAAAAAAAATAGTCCCCAAACATCACATGATGCAAAAAAAGGAGAAAAAGAGGTGCACTGCGGTCGCTGGATGGCTAATCGAAGCGACACAAGTGGGCGGCACAAACACCTGGCCCATCTAGGAATGGCACTGCAGTGTCAGACAGGATGGCACTTAAAATAATAGTCCCCAAACAGCACATGATGCAAAGAAAAAAAGAGGTGCACCAAGGTCGCTGGATTGCTAAGCTAAGCGACCCAAGTGGCCGACACAAACAGCTGGCCCATCTAGGAGTGGCACTGCAGTGTCAGACAGGATGGCACTAAAAAAAATAGTCCCCAAACATCACATGATGCAAAAAAAGAGAAAAAGAGGTGCACTGTGGTCGCTGGATGGCTAAGCTAAGCGACACAAGTGGGCAGCACAAACACCTGGTCCATCGAGGAGTGGCACTGCAGTGTCAGAAAGGATGGCACTTAAAAAAATAGTCCCCAAACTGCACATGATGCAGAGATAAATATATATATATATATATATATATATATAATATATATATATATATATATATATATATATATATATATATACTGTATACTGGTGGTCAGTAAAATTCTGCACTGTCCTCCTACTATAATACTGCGCACAACTACAATGCAGCACAGATATGGGTAGTATACTTGACGACACAGAGGTAGAGCAATGGACTACTGTACCGTACTGCTATATATATATACTGGTGGTCAGCAAAATTCTGCACTGTCCTCCTACTATAATACTGCGCACAACTACAATGCAGCACAGATATGGATAGTATACTTGACGACACAGAGGTAGAGCAATGGACTACTGTACCGTACTGCTATATATATACTGGTGGTCAGCAAAATTCTGCACTGTCCTCCTACTATATACTGCGCACAACTAAAATGCAGCACAGGTATGGATGGATAGTATACTTGACAACACAGAGGTAGAGCAATGAACTACTGTACCGTACTGCTATATATATATACTGGTGGTCAGCAAAATTCTGCACTGTCCTCCTACTATAATGCTGCGCACAACTACAATGCAGCACAGATATGGATAGTATACTTGACGACACATAGGTAGAGCAATGGACTACTGTACCATACTGCTATATATATACTGGTGGACAGCAAAATTCTGCACTGTCCTCCTACTATAATACTGCGCACAACTACAATGCAGCACAGATATGGATAGTATACTTGAGGACACAGAGGTAGAGCAGTGGACTACTGTACCGTACTGCTATATATATATATACACTGGTGGTCAGCAAAATTCTGCACTGTCCTCCTACTATATACTGCGCACAACTAAAATGCAGCACAGGTATGGATGGATAGTATACTTGACGACACAGAGGTAGAGCAATGGACTACTGTACCGTACTGCTATATATATACTGGTGGTCAGCAAAATTCTGCACTGTCCTCCTACTATATACTGCGCACAACTAAAATGCAGCACAGGTATGGATGGATAGTATACTTGACGACAGAGAGGTAGAGCAATGGACTACTGTACCGTACTGCTATATATATATATACTGATGGTCAGCAAAATTCTGCACTGTCCTCCTACTACAATACTGCGCACAACTACAATGCAGCACAGATATGGATAGTATACTTGACGACACAGGTAGAGCAATGGACTACTGTACCGTACTGCTATATATATACTGGTAGTCAGCAAAATCTGCACTGTCCTACTATATACTGCGCACAACTAAAATGCAGCACAGGTATGGATGGATAGTATACTTGATGACACAGAGGTAGAGTAATGGACTACTGTACCGTACTGCTATATATATATATATATATATATATATATATATATATATATATATATACTGGTGGTCAGCAAAATTCTGCACTGTCCTCCTACTATAATACTGCACCCAACTACAATGCAGCACAGATATGGATAGTATACTTGATGACAGAGGTAGAGCAATGGACAACTGTACCGTACTGCTATATATATATATACTGGTGGTCAGCAAAATTCTGCACTGTCCACCTACTATATACTGCGCACAACTAAAATGCAGCACAGGTATGGATGGATAGTATACTTGACGACACAGAGGTAGAGCAGTGGACTACTGTACCGTACTGCTATATATATACTGGTGGTCAGCAAAATTCTGCACTGTCCTCCTACTGTAATACTGCGCACAACTACAATGCAGCACAGATATGGATAGTATACTTGACGACACAGAGGTAAAGCAATGGACTACTGTACCTTACTGCTATATATATACTGGTGGTCAGCAAAATTCTGCACTTTCCTCCTACTATATACTGCACACAACTAAAATGTAGCACAGGTATGGATGGATAGTATACTTGACGACACATAGGTAGAGCAATGGACTACTGTACCGCACTGCTATATATATATATATATACATATATATATATATATATATATACTGGTGGTCAGCAAAATTCTACACTGTCCTCCTACTATATACTGCGCACAACTAAAATGCAGCACAGGTATGGATGGATAGTATACTTGATGACACAGAGGCAGAGCAATGGACTACTGTACCGTACTGCTATATATATACTGGTGGTCAGCAAAATTCTGCACTGTCCTCCTACTATATACTGCGCACAACTAAAATGCAGCACAGGTATGGATGGATAGTATACTTGACGACACAGAGGTAGAGCAATGGACTACTGTACCGTACTGCTATATATATACTGGTGGTCAGCAAAATTCTGCACTGTCCTCCTACTATATACTGCGCACAACTAAAATGCAGCACAGGTATGGATGGATAGTATACTTGACGACAGAGAGGTAGAGCAATGGACTACTGTACCGTACTGCTATATATATATATACTGATGGTCAGCAAAATTCTGCACTGTCCTCCTACTACAATACTGCGCACAACTACAATGCAGCACAGATATGGATAGTATACTTGACGACACAGGTAGAGCAATGGACTACTGTACCGTACTGCTATATATATACTGGTAGTCAGCAAAATCTGCACTGTCCTACTATATACTGCGCACAACTAAAATGCAGCACAGGTATGGATGGATAGTATACTTGATGACACAGAGGTAGAGTAATGGACTACTGTACCGTACTGCTATATATATACTGGTGGTCAGCAAAATTCTGCACTGTCCACCTACTATATACTGCGCACAACTAAAATGCAGCACAGGTATGGATGGATAGTATACTTGACGACACAGAGGTAGAGCAGTGGACTACTGTACCGTACTGCTATATATATACTGGTGGTCAGCAAAATTCTGCACTGTCCTCCTACTGTAATACTGCGCACAACTACAATGCAGCACAGATATGGATAGTATACTTGACGACACAGAGGTAAAGCAATGGACTACTGTACCTTACTGCTATATATATACTGGTGGTCAGCAAAATTCTGCACTTTCCTCCTACTATATACTGCACACAACTAAAATGTAGCACAGGTATGGATGGATAGTATACTTGACGACACATAGGTAGAGCAATGGACTACTGTACCGCACTGCTATATATATATATACATATATATATATATATATATATATATACTGGTGGTCAGCAAAATTCTGCACTGTCCTCCTACTATAGTACTGCGCACAACTACAATGCAGCACAGATATGGATAGTATACTTGACGACACAGAGGTAAAGCAATGGACTACTGTACCGTACTGCTATATATATATACTGGTGGTCAGCAAAATTCTGCACTGTCCTCCTACTATATACTGCGCACAACTAAAATGCAGCACAGGTATGGATGGATAGTATACTTGACGACACAGAGGTAGAGCAATGGACTACTGTACCGTACTGCTATATATATACTGGTGGTCAGCAAAATTCTGCACTGTCCTCCTACTATATACTGCGCACAACTAAAATGCAGCACAGGTATGGATGGATAGTATACTTGACGACACAGAGTTAGAGCAATTGACTACTGTACCGTACTGCTATATATATATACTGATGGTCAGCAAAATTCTGCACTGTCCTCCTACTACAATACTGCACACAACTACAATGCATCACAGATATGGATAGTATACTTGACGACACAGAGGTAGAGCAATGGACTACTGTACCGTACTGCTATATATATACTGGTGGTCAGCAAAATTCTGCACTGTCCTCCTACTATATACTGCGCACAACTAAAATGCAGCACAGGTATGGATGGATAGTATACTTGACGACACAGAGGTAGAGCAATGGACTACTGTACCGTACTGCTATATATATATACTGGTGGTCAGCAAAATTCTGCACTGTCCTCATACTATAATACTGCGCACAACTACAATGCAGCACATATATGGATAGTATACTAGACGACACAGAGGTAGAGCAATGGACTACTGTACCGTACTGCTATATATATATACTGGTGGTCATCAAAATTCTGCACTGTCCTCCTACTATAATACTGCGCACAACTACAATGCAGCACAGATATGGATAGTATACTTGACGACACAGAGGTAGAGCAATGGGCTACTGTACCGTACTGCTATATATATACTGGTGGTTAGCAAAATTCTGCACTGTCCTCCTACTATATACTGCGCACAACTAAAATACAGCACAGGTATGGATGGATAGTATTCTTGAAGACACAGAGGTAGAGCAATGGACTACTGTACCGTACTGCTATATATATATACTGGTGGTCAGCAAACTTCTGCACTGTCCTCATACTATATATTGCGCACAACTAAAATGCAGCACAGGTATGGATGGATAGTATACTTGATGACACAGAGGTAGAGCAATGGACTACTGTACCGTACTGCTATATATATACTGGTGGTCAGCAAAATTCTGCACTGTCCTCCTACTATAATACTGCGCACAACTACAATGCAGCACAGATATGGATAGTATACTTGACGACACAGAGGTAGAGCAATGGACTACTGTACCGTACTGCTATATAAATACTGGTGGTCAGCAAAATTCTGCACTGTCCTCCTACTATATATTGCGCACAACTAAAATGAAGCTCAGGTATGGATGGATAGTATACTTGACGACACAGAGGTAGAGCAATGGACTACTGTACCATACTGCTATATATATACTGGTGGTCAGCAAAATTCTGCACTGTCCTCTATTATATACTGCGCGCAACTAAAATGCAGCACAGGTATGTATGGATAGTATACTTGACGACACAGAGGTAGAGCAATGGACTACTGTACCGTACTGCTATATATATACTGGTGGTCAGCAAAATTCTACACTGTCCTCCTACTATATACTGCGCACAACTAAAATGCAGCACAGGTATGGATGGATAGTATACTTGATGACACAGAGGCAGAGCAATGGACTACTGTACCGTACTGCTATATATATACTGGTGGTCAGCAAAATTCTGCACTGTCCTCCTACTATATACTGCGCACAACTAAAATGCAGCACAGGTATGGATGGATAGTATACTTGACGACACAGAGTTAGAGCAGTTGACTACTGTACCGTACTGCTATATATATATACTGATGGTCAGCAAAATTCTGCACTGTCCTCCTACTACAATACTGCGCACAACTACAATGCATCACATATATGGATAGTATACTTGACGACACAGAGGTAGAGCAATGGACTACTGTACCATACTGCTATATATATACTGGTGGTCAGCAAAATTCTGCACTGTCCTCCTACTATATACTGCGCACAACTAAAATGCAGCACAGGTATGGATGGATAGTATACTTGACGACACAGAGGTAGAGCAATGGACTACTGTACCGTACTGCTATATATATATACTGTTGGTCAGCAAAATTCTGCACTGTCCTCCTACTATAATACTGCGCACAACTACAATGCAGCACAGATATGGATAGTATACTTGACGACACAGAGGTAGAGCAATGGACTACTGTACCGTACTGCTATATATATACTGGTGGTCAGCAAAATTCTGCACTGTCCTCCTACTATAATACTGCACACAACTACAATGCAGCACAGATATGGATAGTATACTTGACGACACAGAGGTAGAGCAATGGACTACTGTACCGTACTGCTATATATTTACTGGTGGTTAGCAAAATTCTGCACTGTCCTACTATATACTGCGCACAACTACAATGCAGCACAGGTATGGATGGATAGTATACTTGAAGACACAGAGGTAGAGCAATGGACTACTGTACCGTACTGCTATATATATACTGGTGGTCAGCAAAATTCTGCACTGTCCTCCTACTATATACTGCGCACAACTAAAATGCAGCACAGGTATGGATGGATAGTATACTTGACGACACAGAGGCAGAGCAATGGACTACTGTACCGTACTGCTATATATATACTGGTGGTCAGCAAAATTCTGCACTGTCCTCCTACTATATACTGCGCACAACTAAAATGCAGCACAGGTATGGATGGATAGTATACTTGATGACACAGAGGTAGAGCAATGGACTACTGTACCGTACTTCTATATATATACTGGTGGTCAGCAAAATTCTGCACTGTCCTCCTACTATAATACTGCGCACAACTACAATGCAGCACGGATATGGATAGTATACTTGACGACACAGAGGTAGAGCAATGGACTACTGTACTGCTATATATATACTGGTGGTCAGCAAAATTCTGCACTGTCCTCCTACTATATACTGCGCACAACTAAAATGCAGCTCAGGTATGGATGGATAGTATACTTGACGACACAGAGGTAGAGCAATGGACTACTGTACCATACTGCTATATATATACTGGTGGTCAGCAAAATTCTGCAATGTCCTCCTACTATATACTGCGCACAACTAAAATGCAGCACAGGTATGTTTGGATAGTATACTTGACGACACAGAGGTAGAGCAATGGACCACTGTACCGTACTGCTATATATATACTGGTGGTCAGCAAAATTCTACACTGTCCTCCTACTATATACTGCGCACAACTAAAATGCAGCACAGGTATGGATGGATAGTATACTTGACGACACAGAGGCAGAGCAATGGACTACTGTACCGTACTGCTATATATATACTGGTGGTCAGCAAAATTCTGCACTGTCCTCCTACTCTATACTACAATGCAGCACAGATATGGAGCGTTTTTCAGGCAGAGAACATAGATATTTGCAGCACACTGAGCACAGATATTTGCAGCACACTGAGCACATATTTGCAGCACATTGAACACAGAAACTGAGAGAACGCAGCCATGTCCTCTTGCTATCATCTCCAATGCACGAGTGAAAATGGCGGCGACGCGCAGCTCTTTATATAGAATACAAATCTCGCGAGAATCCGACAGCGGGATGATGACGTTCGGGCGCGCTCGGGTTAACCGAGCAAGGTAGGAAGATCCGAGGCTGCCTCGGAACCGTGTAAAATGGGTGAAGTTCGGGGGGGTTCGTATCTTGACGAACCGAACCCGCTCATCTCTAGTTATTTTGTTTCTGTGCAGGGTAAATACTGGCTGCTTTATTTTTACACTGCAATTTAGATTTCAGTTTGAACACACCACACCCAAATCTAACTCTCTCTGCACATGTTATATCTGCCCCACCTGCAGTGTAACATGGTTTTGCCAATTAGAGAAAGATTTTGTTTTTGCAATCCATGCTGAATTAGGCCCTCAGACTATAGATTTCATATTTGCCCTTCATGTAGTGTTCCCATATTTTGCTAACAAAATAGTATGACATACCTGTCATATGCATTCCCTCCAACTCCTTTTTAGCAGGTACAGTACCTTTTTTATGGTCTGTACCAATGTTTGGCTCTCCAAACTTCCAATGAAAGTATAGGAAAAGGGGCATGGCCACGCCTTCTTTACCCATGGCCACACACCCTTTCCTAATTTGTACCGATTTTTATGTGTGAAATGTTGGAGGGTATGCATATGATGTGTGCTCAGAAAACAAACAAACTGTACCTTGATTTCTTTTTTGACCCAAAGACAGTAAAGGAGCATAGAAACAAAGGAACAAAGACACAAAGGGGGGAATTACATTTTACATGATGGATTTGCTGTGCCATTCTGGTATGACAGATCACCCCCGCTGGCATTGCAAGTATTGCCTCTCACTCCATACAGGTGCAAGTGAAAACCTTCAATATCAGCAGTACTGTAAATGGATGATATCTGCACAACAGGGAATCATCGCATTGAACTGAATTGCCATAAAGGGCAATTAAATTCTTCAAGATGTGCAGCTGCACACATTACCAAAATGTATGGTGCATCAACATTGCACATTTTACAGCATGCCTATATGTTAGGGGTTCTCAGTGTGTAAGTGGGACTACTGCACATATGCAGCCCCACTGACCACACATGCACAGAGTCCATTTCCTGAGAGGAGCCCTCTGCCGGGGAGGGTTTGCGATGTGTAGCCCATAAGCTACAGAGGGCTACCTCCTTCTTCAAATGGCAGTAGCTGTGTAGGGTCAATTTCTGAAATGCTTTGCATTACAGAAATTGATAAATCTGACAGTATTGCATCCCCCATAGAAACGTATTGGGGATTCATCCATTGGCAGGAATGGAGGGACCGCAGCCTTTGTAGGACATATCTGTGGTCCCTGCTACATACATTCAATTATACAGTATATGCAGCTAACCTCTGGGTTTTCAGGGAAATAGCTGCAAATATTGTTTAATAAATGGGCCCCTTAGTGATTACTAGATGCCAGAGAAACCACCACTGCAAATGAACTGTTCTTGCAGGAGACCAAAAGCAACAAGCGAGTTGCTCATGATGATTCCATCACACATGGCTTTATCAGTAGCTGAAAAGGAGCTTAGTATAAAAAAAAAGTAAAAAATGTATAGATGGAGAAAGTGTTACCTTGATGCCTGGCGTTCCATGCTGGAAATACATACTATATCCCTGCGGTCGGGATGCTGGTGGTCAGCAGCATCTTGACATTGAAGATCCCGACATCGGAGAGAATAAGTATTTCTACCCCCTGTCCCTAACCCTAACCCCTGGGTGGCAACTAGGGCTAGCCCTCCGGGGTGTTGGCGACTGCAAAACCTTGGGGGGGTGGGGGGCCTATGGCTAACTCCCCCCCCTAGTGCCTGACCCTAATAAACGCACCAGTGCTAAAGAGTTGGGTGCTGCTGACAGCTAAAATAGGTGAATAACAGTCCCCTTGCAAGAGTTGCAGCCACCACCACCAGGATATGCCTGGATGAATAGTCACACTATAACAGGAAGACAAGGGGTTCCCATGTTGTAATGTGACTCCATCTTCAGCTGAGCTAGATACGAGTGGATTTCTTAGGGTAGACGAAATAATGTGTGGGCCAGGAAGGGGCGCTTTAAGAGACGAGGAGGCCCGTGTCCAGCCTCCTTCATTCAGGCCCCCTCCTCGCTGCTGGTATCACTGAGAGTCTGAGCACTAGAGGGCTCAGACTCTACTGCGCCTGCGCAGATCGCTGGAAAAAGGACGCAGTGGCCATCTTCCCAGTGATTTCTCTACTGCGCATGCACAGAACTTCGTGAAAATGGCCACTGTGCCATTTTTACTGTGTTTTTAACAGCACTGCGGGTGCTGACGCGGAACTTCGAGGGGGGGGGGGGGGGGTATTCAGAAAATAGGTGCAGCATGTGGGCCCCCCTTGTCTCAGGGACCCATGTGCATCGCACACACTGCACCCATTATAGATACACCAGTGGGGCCAGGGCAAAATTATACAAACCAGAAATCCTGGTAAACAGTCACTGTGGGAGTGATGTACTAACTAAGCAGAGAAAAAAGTGGAGAAGTAAGCCAGTGAAGAAGTTGCCCACGGCAACCAATGATTTGCAAACTATAAAAGTATACAGAGCAGCCGGCAATTTCTCCACTTGCTCACTTCTCCACTTTTATCACTGCATAGTACCCCCTGTGTCTGACCAGTCAATGCCCATATAAGGAAAGAACCCTTGCATGAGAATTGCCTACTCTCTTGGGAGTATTGCAAGACTCACCCAATTTCTGGAGTCCCTGGCAATTCCTGGGGCAGTAGCAACCCATAATACTGTATACCATTGTTGGGTACAAGGCAACATATTGTGGTTATGAATGTGTTCTTTCAGCATAGTATTAAAAAGAAAGTTATTCAGTGGGTAAGGGTATACGGACTATAGATCTACACTAAAAAGGTCTACAGTCAATAGGTCTACCACTAATGGTAGACATGCATTAGGTCGGCAGGGTCAAAATGTCGACACAAAATGCAGGCAGTTTAAAAAGTCAACCGTGTCAAAGGTCGATGTGGTCAAAAGGTCAACATGACAATGGTCGACACACATATGGTAGATACAAGTTTTTTCTATTTTTTCATTTTATTAAACTTTTTCATTCTTTACCGTACACGTGGACTATGATTGGGAATAGTAATATGTCCAAAGCATGCGAGGGGACATGGTACACTAATGGGCTTGTTTGTGGCAGAAAAATGACAAACACCCCAAAAAATTAAAATAAATTGGGTCTACCTTTTTTGTATCGACCATTTACATGTCAACCTTTTGACCCTATCGACCTTTTGACCTTGTTGACCTTTCCTGCTGTCTACCTATTCTCTGTTGACCTTTTGACCCTCTCGATCTAATACATGTCTACCATTGTGATACTCGTGAATACGTGGAGTCTGATATACCAGCGAGTGCTGTGGGGTTGTCCTAGCGGGGTTCACTACGGCTGGCCGGCGGTCGGGCTCCCGGCGCCCAGCATACCGGCGCCGGGAGCCCGACCGCCGGCTGACCGACAGTGTGGCGAGCGCAAAGGAGCCCCTAGCGGGCTCGCTGCGCTCGCCACGCTACGGGCACGGTGGCGCGCTACGCGCGCCACACTATTTTATTCTCCCTCTATGGGGGTCGTGGACCCCCACGAGGGAAAATAAGTGTCGGTATGCCGGCGGTCGGGCTCCCGGCGCCGGTATACTGAGCGCCGGGAGCCCGACCGCCGGCATACAGAATGCCACCCGTCCTAGCGTAAGTATGCAGATTATTCAGTCAAACCCAGAGAGGTAAAGAGAATGGACACGAAGAGTTGTTCTACTGCTTTTACTTCTGGAATTGATGTAAAATTGATGGCAACAAGTATTTTACAAGAAATTGTAAGCATAAAACACTAAACATTTTATTGTTCAACAGCGAAGAGTCCTGCCGTTTCTTTCTGTGACAAACATGGATGCCGATTGACTTAGTAGGGCAGATCAACTTCCCCCATGCAGATCACTCAGCAATACAATATTATGGATGCTACAACTGCTGATATAATATGTGCAAAAAATAAGAATTTACTTACCGATAATTCTATTTCTCGGAGTCCGTAGTGGATGCTGGGGTTCCTGAAAGGACCATGGGGAATAGCGGCTCCGCAGGAGACAGGGCACAAAAAGTAAAGCTTTTCCAGATCAGGTGGTGTGCACTGGCTCCTCCCCCTATGACCCTCCTCCAGACTCCAGTTAGGTACTGTGCCCGGACGAGCGTACACAATAAGGGAGGATTTTGAATCCCGGGTAAGACTCATACCAGCCACACCAATCACACCGTACAACTTGTGATCTAAACCCAGTTAACAGTATGATAACAGAGGAGCCTCTGAAAGATGGCTCCCTAAACAATAACCCGAATTAGTTAACAATAACTATGTACAAGTATTGCAGATAATCCGCACTTGGGATGGGCGCCCAGCATCCACTACGGACTCCGAGAAATAGAATTATCGGTAAGTAAATTCTTATTTTCTCTATCGTCCTAGTGGATGCTGGGGTTCCTGAAAGGACCATGGGGATTATACCAAAGCTCCCAAACGGGCGGGAGAGTGCGGATGACTCTGCAGCACCGAATGAGAGAACTCCAGGTCCTCCTTTGCCAGGGTATCAAATTTGTAGAATTTTACAAACGTGTTCTCCCCTGACCACGTAGCTGCTCGGCAGAGTTGTAATGCCGAGACCCCTCGGGCAGCCGCCCAAGATGAGCCCACCTTCCTTGTGGAATGGGCCTTAACAGATTTAGGCTGTGGCAGGCCTGCCACAGAATGTGCAAGTTGAATTGTGTTACAAATCCAACGAGCAATCGACTGCTTAGAAGCAGGCGCACCCAACTTGTTGGGTGCATACAGTATAAACAGCGAGTCAGATTTTCTGACTCCAGCCGTCCTTGAAATGTATATTTTTAAAGCTCTGACAACGTCCAACAACTTGGAGTCCTCCAAGTCGCTTGTAGCCGCAGGCACTACAATAGGCTGGTTCAGGTGAAACGCTGATACCACCTTAGGGAGAAAATGCGGACGCGTCCGCAGCTCTGCCCTATCCGAATGGAAAATTAAATAAGGGCTTTTATAAGATAAAGCCGCCAGTTCAGATACTCTCCTGGCGGACGCCAGGGCCAGTAACATAGTCACTTTCCATGTGAGATATTTCAAATCCACATCTTTTAGTGGTTCAAACCAATGGGATTTGAGGAAATCTAAAACTACATTTAGATCCCACGGTGCCACCGGAGGCACCACAGGAGGCTGTATATGCAGTACTCCCTTTACAAAAGTCTGGACCTCAGGAACTGAGGCCAATTCTTTTTGGAAGAATATTGACAGGGCCGAAATTTGAACCTTAATAGATCCCAATTTGAGACCCATAGACAATCCTGATTGCAGGAAATGTAGGAAACGACCCAGTTGAAATTCCTCCGTCGGAGCACTCCGATCCTCGCACCACGCAACATATTTCCGCCAAATGCGGTGATAATGCTTCGCGGTGACTTCCTTTCTTGCCTTAATCAAGGTAGGAATGACTTCTTCTGGAATGCCTTTCCCTTTTAGGATCTGGCGTTCAACCGCCATGCCGTCAAACGCAGCCGCGGTAAGTCTTGGAATAGACACGGTCCCTGCTGAAGCAGGTCCTGTCTTAGAGGTAGAGGCCACGGATCGTCCGTGACCATCTCTTGAAGTTCCGGGTACCAAGACCTTCTTGGCCAATCCGGAGCCACTAGTATCGTTCTTACTCCGCTTTGCCTTATGATTCTCAATACCTTTGGTATGAGAGGCAGAGGAGGAAACACATACACCGACTGGTACACCCAAGGTGTTACCAGCGCGTCCACAGCTATTGCCTGCGGATCTCTTGACCTGGCGCAATACCTGTCCAGTTTTTTGTTGAGGCGAGACGCCATCATGTCCACCATTGGTCTTTCCCAACGGTTTATTAGCATGTGGAAAACTTCTGGATGAAGTCCCCACTCTCCCGGGTGAAGATCGTGTCTGCTGAGGAAGTCTGCTTCCCAGTTGTCCACTCCCGGGATGAACACTGCTGACAGTGCTATCACGTGATTCTCCGCCCAGCGAAGGATCCTGGCAGCTTCTGCCATTGCACTCCTGCTTCTTGTGCCGCCCTGTCTGTTTACATGGGCGACTGTCGTGATGTTGTCCGACTGGATCAACACCGGTCTTCCTTGAAGCAGAGGTTCCGCCTGGCTTAGAGCATTGTAGATTGCTCTTAGTTCCAGAATGTTTATGTGAAGAGACTTTTCCAGGCTCGACCACACTCCCTGGAAGTTTCTTCCTTGTGTGACTGCTCCCCAGCCTCTCAGGCTGGCGTCCGTGGTCACCAGGATCCAATCCTGTATGCCGAATCTGCGGCCCTCCAATAGATGAGCCCTCTGCAACCACCACAGAAGAGATACCCTTGTCCTTGGAGACAGGGTTATCCGCAGGTGCATCTGAAGATGCGACCCTGACCATTTGTCCAACAGATCCCTTTGGAAAATTCTTGCATGGAATCTGCCGAATGGAATTGCTTCGTAAGAAGCCACCATTTTTCCCAGGACTCTTGTGCATTGATGTACAGACACCTTTCCTGGTTTTAGGAGATTCCTGACCAGGTCGGATAACTCCTTGGCTTTTTCCTCGGGAAGAAAAACCTTTTTCTGAACCGTGTCCAGAATCATCCCTAGGAACAGCAGACGAGTTGTCGGCATTAATTGGGATTTTGGAATATTCAGAATCCATCCGTGCTGCTTTAGCACCTCTTGAGATATTGCTAATCCCATCTCTAGCTGTTCTCTGGACCTTGCCCTTATTAGGAGATTGTCCAAGTATGGGATAATTAATACGCCTTTTCTTCGAAGAAGAATCATCATCTCGGCCATTACCTTTGTAAAGATCCGAGGTGCCGTGGACAAACCAAACGGCAGCGTCTGAAACTGATAGTGACAGTTTTGTACAACGAACCTGAGGTACCCCTGGTGTGAGGGGTAAATTGGAACGTGGAGATACGCATCCTTGATGTCCAAGGATACCATAAAGTCCCCTTCTTCCAGGTTCGCTATCACTGCTCTGAGTGACTCCATCTTGAACTTGAACTTCTTTATGTACAGGTTCAAGGACTTCAGATTTAGAATAGGCCTTACCGAGCCATCCGGCTTCGGTACCACAAATAGAGTGGAATAATACCCCTTCCCTTGTTGTAGAAGAGGTACCTTGACTATCACCTGCTGAGAGTACAGCTTGTGAATGGCTTCCAAAACCGTCTCCCTTTCGGAAGGGGACGTTGGTAAAGCAGACTTCAGGAAACGGCGAGGTGGATCTGTCTCTAATTCCAACCTGTACCCCTGAGATATTATCTGCAGGATCCAGGGATCTACCTGCGAGTGAGCCCACTGCGCGCTGTAATTTTTGAGACGACCTCCCACCGTCCCCGAGTCCGCTTGAGAAGCCCCAGCGTCATGCTGAGGCTTTTGTAGAAGCCGGGGAGGGCTTCTGTTCCAGGGAAGGAGCTGCCTGTTGCTGTTTCTTCCCTCGACCTCTGCCTCGTGGCAGATATGAATAGCCCTTTGCTCTCTTATTTTTAAAGGAACGAAAGGGCTGCGGTTGAAAAGTCGGTGCCTTTTTCTGTTGGGGAGTGACTTGAGGTAGAAAGGTGGATTTCCCGGCTGTAGCCGTGGCCACCAAATCTGATAGACCGACTCCAAATAACTCCTCCCCTTTATACGGCAAAACTTCCATATGCCGTTTTGAATCCGCATCGCCTGTCCACTGTCGCGTCCATAAAGCTCTTCTGGCCGAAATGGACATAGCACTTACCCGTGATGCCAGTGTGCAGATATCCCTCTGTGCATCACGCATATAAAGAAATGCATCCTTTATTTGTTCTAACGACAGTAAAATATTGTCCCTGTCCAGGGTATCAATATTTTCAATCAGGGACTCTGACCAAACTACCCCAGCACTGCACATCCAGGCAGACGCTATAGCTGGTCGTAGTATAACACCTGCATGTGTGTATATACTTTTTTGGATATTTTCCATCCTCCTATCTGATGGATCTTTAAGTGCGGCCGTCTCAGGAGAAGGTAACGCCACTTGTTTTGATAAGCGTGTTAGCGCCTTGTCCACCCTAGGAGGTGTTTCCCAGCGCTCCCTAACCTCTGGCGGGAAAGGGTATAATGCCAATAATTTCTTTGAAATTATCAGCTTTTTATCAGGGGCAACCCACGCTTCATCACACACGTCATTTAATTCTTCTGATTCAGGAAAAACTATAGGTAGTTTTTTCACACCCCACATAATACCCTGTTTAGTGGTACCTGTAGTATCAGCTAAATGTAACGCCTCCTTCATTGCCAAAATCATATAACGTGTGGCCCTACTGGAAAATACGGTTGATTGGTCACCGTCACCACTGGAATCAGTGCCTGTGTCTGGGTCTGTGTCGACCGACTGAGGCAAAGGGCGTTTTACAGCCCCTGACGGTGTTTGAGGCGCCTGGACAGGCACTAATTGATTGTCCGGCCGCCTCATGTCGTCAAACGACTGCTTAAGCGAGTTGACGCTATCCCGTAATTCCACAAATAAAGGCATCCATTCTGGTGTCGACCCCCTAGGAGGTGACATCCCCATATTTGGCAATTGCTCCGCCTCCACACCAATATCGTCCTCATACATGTCGACACACACGTACCGACACACAGCAGACACACAGGGAATGCTCTAAACGAAGACAGGACCCACTAGCCCTTTGGGGAGACAGAGGGAGAGTCTGCCAGCACACACCAAAAAGCGCTATATATGACAGGGATAGCCTTATAATAAGTGCTCCCTTATAGCTGCTTTATATATATCAAGATATTGCCATTAAATTTGCCCCCCCCTCTCTGTTTTACCCTGTTTCTGTAGTGCAGTGCAGGGGAGAGACCTGGGAGCCGTCCTGACCAGCGGAACTGTGAGAGGAAATGGCGCCGTGTGCTGAGGAGATAGGCCCCGCCCCTTTTTCGGCGGGCTCGTCTCCCGCTATTTTGTGAATACAGGCAGGGGTTAAATATCTCCATATAGCCTCTGGGGGCTATATGTGAGGTATTTTTAGCCTTTTAATAGGTTTTCATTTGCCTCCCAGGGCGCCCCCCCCCCAGCGCCCTGCACCCTCAGTGACTGCGTGTGAAGTGTGCTGAGAGGAAAATGGCGCACAGCTGCAGTGCTGTGCGCTACCTTTAGAAGACTGCAGGAGTCTTCAGCCGCCGATTCTGGACCTCTTCTTACTTCAGCATCTGCAAGGGGGCCGGCGGCGCGGCTCCGGTGACCATCCAGGCTGTACCTGTGATCGTCCCTCTGGAGCTGATGTCCAGTAGCCAAGAAGCCAATCCATCCTGCACGCAGGTGAGTTCACTTCTTCTCCCCTCTGTCCCTCGTTGCAGTGATCCTGTTGCCAGCAGGAATCACTGTAAAATAAAAAACCTAAGCTAAACTTTCTCTAAGCAGCTCTTTATGAGAGCCACCTAGAATTGCACCCTTCTCGGCCGGGCACAAAAATCTAACTGGAGTCTGGAGGAGGGTCATAGGGGGAGGAGCCAGTGCACACCACCTGATCTGGAAAAGCTTTACTTTTTGTGCCCTGTCTCCTGCGGAGCCGCTATTCCCCATGGTCCTTTCAGGAACCCCAGCATCCACTAGGACGATAGAGAAATCTACGATAGCAATTTTGCCTAACTAGCTCTTTTCTTAACTAATAAAAGCTAAACATTTAACAAAACAAATAAGTAGCATAGGCATTCACAGAGTATACTCCGTAATGATCAAATACAGTACACTAATTCAGTTCAGCTGAGCTCTTTGGTGGTGCACTTAAGTATGTAGACTGTTATTAATTTCCTTTAGCTAGCGTCAATCCGGGTCGGCACAGAGTGGACGCTGTAGTATTTAAGCCCTTGAATGGTGCAAACCTAGGTCATACTTGCCTACCTGACCCTCTCCATGAGGGAGAAAATGCTCTGTTCCTGGACTTTCCTGGTAATGTATGATTGCCAACACCTGTGGTGAAACACCTTTCTTATCAATTAACTAGCTCACCACAGGTGATGGCAATCATACATTACCAGGAAAGTCCAGGAGCAGAGCATTTTCTCCCTCATAGAGAGGGTAAGGTAGGCAAGTATGACCTAGGTATGTTGGTAAGTGATAACTGTCTACAATGAGTCCTCTGTTAGCAGCGATAATGCTGGTCAATATAGTGTATGTGTCCCAGGGACTCAAATAATGTTGCTTTCCTCCACTAGCAGATGTGTAAATGTACTGTGTGGTGCGTTGAAGTACTACCTTTCAGTGAGAGAGGCTGTTTCTGTGTAGCTCTATCAGCCTTGGCTGTCAACGTGCCTGATGCCTGATTCAACTACAGCTATCAATCAATGGCGTGGCTAGACAGGGAATGGCACCGCCTCTTTCACTATCTCTGTGCTGGGGCTGTCCGTGTTGCTCCATCTGCCGCTGTCAATCTAGCAGGCTGCTCCCATTCTGGGCTGTTCCCCAATGCTAGGGCTGTTGTCGTGGCCCACGCCCACCTTCTCCCGTCACTCTCCAACAGAGGGCTATAGTCGTGGCTCCACCCGCCTTCTTCCGTCACTCACTACTAGAGGCTGTAGTCATGGCTCTGCCCGCCTTCCTCCATCACTCACTAGTAGCCCGCCAACTTTTTCCACTCACCCAAACCACCAGAGATCACTGCCGCGGCTCCTCTGCAGACCATCCGCCGCCTCTGCTATCCGGGACTCCGGTAAAACACGCGCTCCCTGCGCAGTCTCCTTTTTTTCTTCCCAGCAGCCTCCAACGGTCCGGTCACGAGCAGTCCGGGACACCAGACCCCACTTGCCCTGCCGGGCACTGTCTCCCTCTAACTCCCCTATCTGTGGCTGAGTACAGCTGTCCACCACGCGCCAGGAGCCTTTCAAACCATCAATTATAGCTGGGTGGCCCGCTCCAACTCCCCTCTATGAGGGGGAATACATGAACAGTTATGTTTCCCACTGTGAGGGATCCAGGTTGAGGAGTGCATACTATCAATTATTTCTCTAACGTCCTAGTGGATGCTGGGGACTCCGTAAGGACCATGGGGAATAGACGGGCTCCGCAGGAGACGGCACTTTAAGAAAGAATTAGGATACTGGTGTGCACTGGCTCCTCCCTCTATGTCCCTCCTCCAGAACTCAGTTTGAATCTGTGCCCGGACGAGCTGGGTGCACCTTAGTGAGCTCTCCTGAGCTTGCTAGGAAAGAAAGTATTTTGTTAGGATTTTTTATTTTCAGAGAGATTTGCTGGCAACAGACTCTCTGCTACGTGGGACTGAGGGGAGAGAAGCAGCCCTACTCACTAGAAGATAGGTCCTGCTTCTTAGGCTACTGGACACCATTAGCTCCAGAGGGATCGTACACAGGAACGCACCCTTGGTCGTCCTATCCCGGAGCCGCGCCGCCGTCCCACTCGCAGAGCCAGAAGACAGAAGCCGGCGTCAGAAGCAAGAAGACTTCGAAATCGGCGGCAGAAGACTCCAGTCTTCATATGAGGTAGCGCACAGCATTGCAGCTGTGCGCCATTGCTCCCACACTAAACCGACACACTCCGGTCACTGTAGGGTGCAGGGCGCAGGGGGGGGGCGCCCTGGGCAGCAATTAGGTACCTCTTGGCAAAAGCAGCATATATACAGTTGGGCACTGTATATATGCATGAGCCCCCGCCATTATTTTTACACAAAACGCGGGACAGAAGCCTGCTGCTGAGGGGGCGGCGCTTCTTCCTCAGCACTCACCAGCGCCATTTTCTCTCCACAGCTCCGCTGAGAGGAAGCTCCCCAGGCTCTCCCCTGCAGAATCACGGTAAAAAGAGAAGGGGGGCACATAAATTTGGCGCAAAAACAGTATATACAGCAGCTACTGGGTTAACACTAAGACTGTGTGACTCCTGGGTAATATAGCGCTGGGGTGTGTGCTGGCATACTCTCTCTCTGTCTCTCCAAAAGGCCTTGTGGGGGAACTGTCTTCAAATAGAGCATCCCCTGTGTGTGTGGTGTGTCGGTACGCTTGTGTCGGCATGTTTGACGAGGAAGGCTATGTGGAAACAGAGCGGGTACAAATGAATGTGGGGTCGCCGCCGACGGCGCCGACACCCGATTGGATGGATATGTGGAAGGTTTTAAATGATAATGTTAATTCCTTGCATAAAAGGTTGGATAAAGATGAAGCCTTGGGACAGTCAGGGTCTCAACCCATGCCTGATCCTACAGCGCAGAGGTCGTCGGGGTCTCAGAAGCGCCCACTATCCCAAGTTGTTCACACAAGATATCGACACGGATTCCGACTCCAGTGTCGATGGCGATGATGCAAAGTTGCAGCCTGAAATGGCTAAAGCCATCCGCTACATGATTATAGCAATGAAAGATGTGTTACACATCACAGAGGAAACCCCAGTCCCTGACAAGAGGGTTTATATGTATGGGGAAAAAAGGCAAGAGGTAACCTTTCCCCCTTCACATGAGTTAAATGAGTTACGTGAAAAGGCTTGGGAATCTCCAGATAGAAAACTGCAGATTTCCAAACGGATGCTTATGGCGTATCCTTTCCCGCCAACGGACCGGTTACGCTGGGAATCCTCCCCTAGGGTAGACAAAGCTTTAACACGCTTATCCAAGTGGGTAGCCCTGCCGTCACAGGATACGGCCACCCTAAAAGATGCTGCGGATAGAAAGCAGGAGGGTATCCTGAAGTCCATTTATACACATTCAGGTACCCTACTAAGGGCGGCGATTGCGTCGGCCTGGATGTGTAGTGCTGTAGCAGCATGGACAGATACCTTATCTGAGGAACTTGATACCTTGGACAAGGATACTATAGTACTGACCCTGGGGCATATAAAAGACGCTGTCCTATATATGAGAGATGCCCAAAGAGACATTAGCCTACTGGGCTCTAGAATAAATGCAATGTCGATTTCCGCCAGAAGGGTCCTGTGGACTCGGCAATGGACAGGCGATGCCGACTCAAAAAGGCACATGGAGGTTTTACCTTACATGGGGTGAGGAGTTGTTTGGGGATGGTCTCTCGGACCTGGTCTCCACAGCTACGGCTGGAAAGTCAAATTTTTTGCCATATATTCCCTCACAACCTAAGAAAGCACCGTATTATCAAATGCAGTCCTTTCGATCACATAGAGGCAAGAAAGTCCGAGGTGCGTCCTTTCTTGCCAGAGGCAGGGGTAGAGGAAAGAAGCTGCACAATACAGCTAGTTCCCAGGAACAGAAGTCCTCCCCGGCTTCCTCTAAATCCGCCGCATGACGCTGGGGCTCCACAGGCGGAGCCAGGCCCGGTGGGGGTGCGTCTCCTAAATTTCAGCCACAAGTGGGTTCACTCACAGGTGGATCCCTGGGCTATAGAGATTGTGTCTCAGGGTTACAAGCTGGAATTCGAAGTGATGCCCCCTCACCGTTACCTCAAATCGGCCCTGCCAGCTTCCCCCATAGAGAGGGAAATAGTTTTAGCAGCAATTCACAAATTGTATCTCCAGCAGGTGGTGGTAAAGGTTCCCCTCCTTCAACAGGGAAGGGGTTACTATTCAACAATGTTTGTGGTACCGAAACCGGACGGTTCGGTCAGACCCATATTGAATTTAAAATCCCTGAACATATACCTGAAAAGGTTCAAGTTCAAGATGGAATCGCTCAGAGCGGTCATCGCAAGTCTGGAGGAAGGGGATTTTATGGTGTCTCTGGACATAAAGGATGCTTACCTTCATGTCCCCATTTATCCACCTCATCAGGAGTACCTCAAATTTGTGGTACAGGATTGTTATTACCAATTCCAGACGTTGCCGTTTGGTCTGTCCACGGCACCGAGAATATTTACCAAGGTAATGGCAGACATGATGGTGCTCCTGCGAAAGCAGGGAGTCACAATTATCCCATACTTGGACGATCTCCTCATAAAGGCGAGGTCCAGAGAGCAGTTGCTGATCAGCGTAGCACGCTCTCGGGAAGTGTTACAACGGCACGGCTGGATTCTGAATATTCCAAAGTCGCAGCTGATTCCTACGACGCGTCTGCCCTTCCTGGGCATGATTCTGGACACAGACCAGAAGAAGGTTTTTCTCCCGACGGCGAAGGCTCAGGAACTCATGACACTGGTCAGAGACCTCTTAAAACCAAAACAGGTGTCGGTGCATCACTGCACGCGAGTCCTGGGAAAGGTGGTGGCGTCATACGAGGCCATTCCCTTCGGCAGGTTCCATGCGAGGACCTTTCAATGGGATTTATTGGACAAGTGGTCCGGATTGCATCTACAGATGCATTGGCTGATCACCCTATCCCCCAGGGCCAGGGTGTCTCTTCTGTGGTGGCTGCAGAGTGCTCACCTTCTCGAGGGCCGCAGATTCGTCATTCAGGACTGGGTCCTGGTGACCACGGATGCAAGCCTCCGAAGTTGGGGGGCAGTCACACAGGGAAGAAATTTCCAGGGTCTGTGGTCAAGTCAGGAGACTTGCCTTCACATCAATATCCTGGAACTAAGGGCCATATACAACGCCCTAAGTCAAGCGGAGACCCTGCTTCGCAACCAATCGGTGCTGATTCAATCAGACAACATCACCGCAGTGGCTCATGTAAACCGCCAAGGCGGCACAAGGAGCAGGGTGGCGATGGCGGAAGCAACCAGAATTCTTCGATGGGTGGAGAATCACGTACGAGCACTGTCAGCAGTGTTCATTCCGGGAGTGGACAACTGGGAAGCAGACACGACCTCCACCCGGGAGAGTGGGGACTTCATCAAGAAGTCTTCACGCAGATTGCAAGGCGATGGGAACTGCCACAGGTGGACATGATGGCATCCCGTCTCAACAAAAAGCTACAGAGGTATTGTGCCAGGTCAAGAGACCCTCAGGCGAAAGCTGTGGACGCACTAGTGACACCGTGGGTGTTCCAGTCGGTTTATGTGTTTCCTCCTCTTCCTCTCATACCCAAGGTGCTGAGAATCATAAGAAAAAGAGGAGTGAGAACAATACTCATTGTTCCGGATTGGCCAAGAAGGACTTGGTATCCAGAGCTACAAGAAATGCTCACAGAGGACCCATGGCCTCTACCTCTAAGACAGGATCTGTTACAACAGGGGCCCTGTCTGTTCCAAGACTTACCGCGGCTGCGTTTGACGGCATGGCGGTTGAACGCCGGATCCTATCAGAAAAAGGCATTCCGGATGAGGTTATTCCTACGCTGATAAAGGCTAGGAAGGACGTGACGGCTAAACATTATCACCGTATATGGCGAAAATATGTTGCTTGGTGTGAGGCCGGGAATGCCCCTACGGAGGAATTCCAGCTGGGCCGTTTCCTTCACTTCCTACAGTCGGGAGTGACTTTGGGCCTAAAATTGGGGTCCATTAAGGTCCAGATTTCGGCCCTATCCATTTTCTTTCAAAAAGAACTGGATTCTCTTCCTGAAGTTCAGACGTTTGTAAAGGGAGTGCTGCATATTCAGCCCCCGTTTGTGCCCCCAGTGGCACCTTGGGATCTTAACGTGGTGTTGAGTTTCCTGAAATCACACTGGTTTGAGCCACTTAAAACCGTGGAGTTAAAATATCTCACGTGGAAGGTGGTCATGCTATTAGCCTTGGCTTCGGCTAGGCGTGTGTCAGAATTGGCGGCTTTGTCACATAAAAGCCCCTATCTGGTTTTCCATATGGACAGGGCAGAATTGCGGACTCGTCCACAATTTCTGCCAAAAGTGGTGTCATCTTTTCATATGAACCAACCTATTGTGGTGCCTGTGGCTACTCGTGACTGGGAGGATTCCGAGTTACTGGATGTAGTCAGGGCTTTGAAGAATTATGTAGCCAGAACGGCTAGAGTCAGGAAAACTGAGTCGTTGTTTATCCTGTATGCATCCAACAAGCTGGGTGCTCCTGCTTCAAAGCAAACTATTGCTCGCTGGATCTGTAACACGATTCAGCAGGCTCATTCTGCGGCTGGATTGCCACTTCCAAAATCAGTAAAAGCCCACTCCACAAGGAAGGTGGGCTCTTCTTGGGCGGCTGCTCGAGGGGTCTCTGCATTACAGCTTTGCCGAGCGGCTACTTGGTCAGGTTCAAACACTTTTGCAAAGTTCTACAAGTTTGATACCCTGGCTGAGGAGGACCTTGTGTTTGCTCATTCGGTGCTGCAGAGTCGTCCGCACTCTCCCGCCCGTTTGGGAGCTTTGGTATAATCCCCATGGTCCTTACGGAGTCCCCAGCATCCACTAGGACGTTATAGAAAATAAGATTTTACTTACCGGTAAATCTATTTCTCGTAGTCCGTAGTGGATGCTGGGCGCCCGTCCGAAGTGCGGACTTCTTCTGCAATACTTGTATATAGTTATTGCTTAAATAAGGGTTATGTTATGGTTGCATCAGGGTTATCTGATGCTCTGTTGTTGTTCATACTGTTAACTGGGTAAGTTTATCACGAGTTATACGGTGTGATTGGTGTGGCTGGTATGAGTCTTACCCTGGATTCCAAAATCCTTTCCTTGTACTGTCAGCTCTTCCGGGCACAGTTTCTCTAACTGAGGTCTGGAGGAGGGACATAGAGGGAGGAGCCAGAACACACCAGAATCCAAATTCTTTCTTAAAGTGTCCTGTCTCCTGCGGAGCCCGTCTATTCCCCATGGTCCTTATGGAGTCCCCAGCATCCACTACGGACTACGAGAAATAGATTTACCGGTAAGTAAAATCTTATTATTTCCCTCTCTGAGGGAACCAACCTTTAAACAAACACATTCTAATAATTGCCCTCCTATAGGTGTACTACAGTATATATGAATTTAATACCTTGGGGCATTACACCATTAGTTGTAGAACTATTGACTGTAGACCTTTTTAGTGTAGATATAATAATCCACACCCATGGGCAAGATGTACGAAGAGTGATAAAATGGAGAGAGATAAAGTACCAGCGAATCAGCTCCTAACTGTCATTTTTAACACAGCCTGTAGCATGGCAGTTAAGAGCTGATTTGTTGGTATCTCTCTTCACTGTATCACTCTCCAAGGCTTAGTACATCTCCCCCACTAAGCTCACACTGTCAGAGGAGACCACGTTTATCCCAACTATATGAACCACTGGATAACAAGACCCCTGGCACTCACCACATGGCATTTCATCACTCTGGGCACATAGTCAACTAGACTGACACACAGCATAGTGTAATGAGCAAATTCAATCCTTGCCAACACTACACAGGTAGGAGGTGTTCTGGGAATGAGTATCTTCCTAACATGGCAGTTCCTGTGAGCCTTCATAGCTCAGCAGGTTGCGGCAGGAAGAGCATCTGCCGCACTTTGAACTTGGATGGGGGTCTTAAAAAAAAAAAAAAGACTTGTTTGCAGCAAGGTCCCCATTATAGAAACTGGAAATCACATTTCTAGTGCAATAATTGCCATGTGATTATTATTATTTTATTTATTTTTTGTTTGAGAAGGTTAACTTTCCATTAAGTATGTCTTAAAAAAATGCAATTTAACCCTTACTTGTCCTCACATCTCTTACAGAATTAATGGAAGTGAAAGTGTATTCTATTCATTCCAAGATCAACATTACCACACCTGGGCTATTGAGAACAGAGGTTACTCGGATATTAAAATCCCCTGCGTTTTTGTCTATTTTGGCAGCTGTGGGTGAATGGGGTTTGCTTTCACATGTAAAATCCTGCTGTCGTATGAGCAAAGTGTGAGACACTTTCACTAAATGAGCTCACTTACAAGAGAGAAGAAATGTATTAGGCATCGGTTCACACATGTCTAAAATTGCTCTAGATCATTTACAATAACTTGTTTTAATCACTCCTGCTTTAAGGGAGCTGACAAAAAATCTACACAAGCATAAAGAACCATACTACTAGTCAGAAGAGGTAAGCATCTAAAACAGACATATTCCTATGCTTCCGAACCATAACTATGCAAGTAAGGGGGATACACAGTCATCTGCAATACGAAAAAAGCTCTATATGTGACTGAAAGGGTGTTACAGGGAAGTAAATAGCATTTAGGGGTCTATTCATGAAGCAGTGAAAAGTGTGGAAGAGTGAGCCAGTGGAGAAGTTGCCCATGGCAACCAATTAGTGTTGAAGAAACATTTATAAAGTGCATTCTATAAAATTATATATAGCAGCTGATTGGTTGCCATGCTGCATGAATAGACCCCTTAGGGCTATACAGATTTATGCAACGACACCTTCAGCTGTAGAAATCGATAGCTGCAGGTGTCAGAACGGTTTGTGCTGTTGACCATTGCACATCAGTGTGCTATCTTTTAGACAGCAGCACTGATATAGACGGGAGCATAGCACCTCTGTCATTCAGCATGCACCGGCGCAGTAATATACAGTATGGGGGAGAAGTGGTAACGGTGCACATAATGTGTGCTGATACTACTTCTCCCCCATAACGATGCTTTATACATCCACCGCAGTGTGAGTCAAGTTGCCAGTTAAAAAAAGAAAACAATATATTTTTATATAATTTTGTCATCTGGTCAGGTTTAAAAGAATTTTCTAAAATTAGTGACACCTCTACCGTAACTCTATCTGATACGGTCACCATTCAAAGAATGGTGGAGGATTAATTTCATGACATCCTACAAATAGGCATGTCACAGAGTCCCTTTTACTACTGGAAAAAAAGGCAATTTGGAGGTCCCTGTACAAACTGGCTTTGACTTACTTAAGCTGCCCACCCTCAGGTGTGTACCCAGAAAGAATTTTCAGCACAGCCGGGTACCTTATCAGTGATCGGCGTAGGATCTTACTTCCTCAAAATGTGGAAAAAGATTATATTCATCAAAATGAACTATAAATTCCACAAGGGAACCTTTACCAGCAATTACATCAAAGTACAGAGACTTATGTAGTGGTGGATTCCAGCAGGGATGAATTGAAATTGTGTGAGGATGATGTGCACACTGATGAGGGTAAGGATTGTAGTGATGATGATATCTTGCCACTGCAGAGCTGTTAGCTTAGCTGCCTTAAACCCATTGCTAGCTTGTTTTGTGAGGGCCCAAATAAGCCAAACACTTCAGCCACAAAAGTGGCATTCCCTGTCACTGAAGTGCTTGGTTTGTTAAACTGTGCATGTTCTTTTTAATACCCTAAATGAGAGTGGGTGGGAGGACCCAAGGACAATTCCATTTTCGACCACTTTTCATTTCTGTCACTGCTATGTGGCAATGTTTCCTAGATGTGCTATAAATTGCTGTGTGTTTGGGCCGCTGCTCTGTCGCTTAGTATCCAGCCAGCTCGCTGAAGCCTTTGGCCTAAACTTGATGAAAATAGTGTGAGCTGTGAGGTGTTCAAAATTGACTGGATATGACTGGATATTTATGTTATTACGGTTAATTCTGTAGGAACAAAACAAGTTCCAAATTATGGGATTTTACCATTTTTGTATTTTTGGGAAAAAAATACAAAACCAAAATTAGTCACACCGTTTAGGAAAATCCAAAACCGGACGACAAATTAGAACCAAAACCTTCAAAAAATGGTTTGGAGCACATCTCTATTTAAAACCCAGGTGAAGCATGTCAACTAAAGCCCAGCTGGCAGCGGAGAAGTTTAAGAGGGGAGGAGGCCCGAGTGCAGTGGAATGTGGAAGTGGAAAAAATGAGACAAATGCATAACCCAATAAAACTGTGTCACCCAGTGACTAAAATATCTTTATAATCTAACATAATTCGGGTATTAGGGAATGTGCAGTTACAGATGAAATGCTATCTATGTAGATAATAAAAATACAAATCTCACACTTGTAAAGATGTTTCAATATCTCCTCACTGTCAGGATTAAGACGTGTTGCTTCAACAAGTTTACTTGTAGAAATTAAAGTGGTTTAACAGTGGTACTAGGTAGTTCTTCAAGGGGTTCAGTATGATTTTACCGACGGTCGGGATGCCGTCCGTCAGTATAACGACAATGGCATCCCGACCGTCAGTATGCCGGCAGTGGGGTGAGTGCAAAGAGTCCCCTTGCGGGGAGACAACCACGAGTGGGAATAGCCCCTGTGAGCCGGGATTCCGGCTATCGGTAGTGTCAGCAGTCGGGATTCCGGCGTCAGTATCAGACCACTGGGATCCCGACAGTCAGCAACTTAACTGCATCCCTCTTCAAGGGGCTTTTTCTCATTTAAAAATGAAGCACCAAATCTTTCAATTAAGTATTTGCTTATTAGTAAAACAGAATTTTTACTTTACAATACATACTATGGTGACCAAATCAATCTGATGTGATAAGTGTAATCTTCGGGTATGTAAAAAAGTTGCTGTCTCAGATCTTCAGTAAATGATCCCCCCCCCCTCAATTCTAAAGAAGTGTCTGCTTGAATTTGGAAGTGTGAGGTTTGGCAGCAGTGGAAGTTCATTAAGCAACTAAAAGTTTTACATGCAATATTCAGCAGCATGGCACTCATTAATTACTATATGCTAGTGGTTCTCAAACTTTTTTGAATCACGGTGCCCCAGAGTATTAGAATTTAAGTATTAAATTATGTAAATCATGTTTACATGTCATCCTAAGGTTTAATTGTGTGGTGAGGGACAAAATTTGCTTCTGTTTGTCCAGATATTTTATGATTGACAGCCTCAACCGCTGGCTTTGCCTATTACATTGACCATAAATGAATTTATTGGTCCTAGACCACCAACCCCGGGCACACCAACAAGAGTCCTGAGGCACCCCAGGGTGTCATGGCACACAGTTTGAGAGCCACTGCTATATGCCCATATGTTTAATTCATTACATTTAGAGCTGCAAGTACAAAAGAGGAATAATCTTGCAGACAGAGGTTTATCTAGAGCTCCGAGCACCCCATGCAAAGTAAATGATTGCAGTGTCTTTCCCCCATATTTGAAAGAGGGAAGACTCGTGCACCAAAAAAGGGTGTGGGCCTGTGGAGATGGGGTGTGGCCACACAATAGTACCTCTAATTCAAATTACGCCACACAGTAGTGTCCCTTATACATTATGCCACACAGTAGTAGTGCCCTGTACAAATTATGCCAATAGTTGTAATGCCCCTTACACATTATGCTCACTGTAGTAATTCCCCTTACATGGTATGCCACACAGTAGTAGTTCCCGTTACATGTTATACCACACAGTAGTAGTGCCCCTTACACGTTATGCCACAGTAACTCCAGTGCTGATGCTTTCTGGCTGCATGGGCTTGGCTCTGCCCCTTGATATCACTGCTGCAGAATATGCACTGCTACTGGCACCAGTCTCCAACACCACACTACAGTGATTCAAACTCAAAATAACCTATAGATCCCAATAGCCCTTGCTACCTTGAGCTCTTAGCATCAAGGTCTGCTCAAAGCTTTAGTTTATTTTGAGTTCCTTCATTGCAGACAGTGCGGTGTCAGGCACCGGAGCCAGTAACAGTGGCCGTGGTGTGAGTCCACGAGCCAGGCACTGCTTAGGTGGGCACACCAAGTACTGCCACTGTTATTCTAAAGGTGTGTACACACGGTGAGATTTATCTTTGCAATTTTGACTATATAGTCTATAGACAATATAGTCAAAATCACAAGGAAAGTTAGTACAAATTGCACTGTGTTTGGCAGCTTGCGATACCGATGCACACTCGCACGGGGTCAGTATCACAAGCAAAGATAGACTGTGCAGGCAAGTCAATGTTGGCTATATTGTGTACAATCTAGTATAGGGGCGGGCAACATGTGGCCCGAGGACCAATCCTGCCTGGCCCACTGTCCCCCACCAATGTCCAATGACAAGTGACCCGACTGGCTGGGCCACTTGTCATTGCGCTACAGAGCTCCAAGACGCGGCACCGCTGAGGAAAGACCGGTCACGACACAGGGGCTGCTGACCGGGATTTCCTTTGTGACGTCAGGCGCTGGGTGGCACAGGGGGTGAAGCCACGGCAGGACTGTGGATATGTGCAGAGAGCAGCGTGCAGCAGCAGCGGATCTGGCAGCAGGCAGCGGACAGAAGATCATCTGGGTTGCGGATCTGCCATTGTTAAAAAAAAGACATCAAAGCTTGGTAAAGGGATCTGTGTCTGGTGTTTAAAAGCTGCTATATGGGTCCAGAGGAGGGGGGGCGGAGAGGGGTAGAGACTGCTATATGGGTTCAGGGGAGGCTAGAGACAACTATATGGGTCCAGGGGAGGCGGGAGATAGTGACTGCTATATCGGTTCAGGGAAGGGGGGATAGTGACTGCTATATGGGTCTAGGGGAGGGAGTGGGTGATGACTGCTATATTAGTTCAGGGGAGAGGGGGAGTAAGAAGCTGCTATACGGGTCCAGGGGAGAGGGGTCCAGAATGTGTAAAAGGGAGCTCTGACTGCCGTAATGTGTAAAAGGGAGCTCTACCTGCCGTAATGTGTAAAAGGGGACTCTACCGGCGTAATGTGTAAAAGGGGACTCTGCCGGCCGTAATGTGTAAAAGGGGACTCTGCCTGCTGTACTGTGTAAGAGAGGGCTCTACCTGGCAAAATGTGTGATAAGGGCTCTACATGGACTAATGTGTGTAAGAGGCGCTACTCTGCAGCGTAATTTGAATAATAGAGACTATTGTGCAGCCTAATATGAATCTGTATTTCTCTAACGTCCTAGTGGATGCTGGGGACTCCGTCAGGACCATGGGGATTAGCGGCTCCGCAGGAGACAGGGCACAAAAATAAAGCTTTAGGATCAGGTGGTGTGCACTGGCTCCTCCCCCTATGACCCTCCTCCAAGCCTCAGTTAGGTTTTTGTGCCCGTCCGAGCAGGGTGCAATCTAGGTGGCTCTCCTAAAGAGCTGCTTAGAAAAAGTTTTTAGGTTTTTTATTTTCAGTGAGTCCTGCTGGCAACAGGCTCACTGCAACGAGGGACTTAGGGGAGAAGAAGTGAACTCTCCTGCGTGCAGGATGGATTGGCTTCTTAGGCTACTGGACACCATTAGCTCCAGAGGGATCGAACACAGGCCCAGCCATGGAGTCCGGTCCCGGAGCCGCGCCGCCGACCCCCTTACAGATGCCGAAAAGCGAAGAGGTCCAGAAACCGGCGGCAGAAGACTTTTCAGTCTTCATGAGGTAGCGCACAGCACTGCAGCTGTGCGCCATTGTTGTCACACACTTCACACCAGCGGTCACGGAGGGTGCAGGGGGCGCCCTGGGCAGCAATGAGAATACCTTGTTCTGGCTAAAAAATACATCACATATAGCCCTTGGGGCTATATGGATGTATTTAACCCCTGCCAGGTCTCACAAACTCCGGAGAAGAGCCCGCCGAAATAGGGGGCGGGGCCTATCTCCTCAGCACACAGCGCCATTTTCCTGCTCAGCTCCGCTGCGAGGAAGGCTCCCAGGACTCTCCCCTGCACTGCACTACAGAAACAGGGTAAAAAAGAGAGGGGGGGGGCACTTTTTTTGGCGTTTTTGATATATATTAAGCTGCTATAAGGGAGACAACACTTCTATAGGGTTGTTCCTATATATTTATAGCGCTTGGGTGTGTGCTGGCAAACTCTCCCTCTGTCTCCCCAAAGGGCTAGTGGGGTCCTGTCTTCGATAAGAGCATTCCCTGTGTGTCGGTACGTGTGTGTCGACATGTATGAGGACGATGTTGGTGTGGAGGCGGAGCAATTGCCGGTAATGGTGATGTCACCCCCTAGGGAGTCGACACCGGAATGGATGGCTTTATTTATGGAATTACGTGATAATGTCAGCACATTACAAAAATCAGTTGACGACATGAGACGGCCGGAAAACCAGTTAGTACCTGTACAGGCGTCTCAGACACCGTCAGGGGCTGTAAAACGCCCTTTACCTCAGTCGGTCGACACAGACCCAGACACGGACACCGAATCTAGTGTCGACGGTGAAGAAACAAACGTATTTTCCAGTAGGGCCACACGTTATATGATCACGGCAATGAAGGAGGCTTTACATATCTCTGATACTGCATGTACCACAAAAAGGGGTATTATGTGGGGTCTGAAAAAACTACCTGTAGTTTTTCCTGAATCAGACGAATTGAATGAAGTGTGTGATGAAGCGTGGGTTAACCCCGATAGAAAACTGCTAATTTCAAAGAAGTTATTGGCATTATATCCTTTCCCGCCAGAGGTTAGGGCACGCTGGGAAACACCCCCTAGGGTGGATAAGGCGCTCACACGCTTATCAAAACAAGTGGCGTTACCGTCTCCTGAAACGGCCGCCCTCAAGGATCCAGCAGATAGGAGGCTGGAAACTACCCTGAAAAGTATATACACTCATACTGGTGTTATACTGCGACCAGCCATCGCCTCTGCATGGATGTGCAGTGCTGGGGTGGTTTGGTCGGATTCCCTGACTGAAAATATTGATACCCTGGATAGGGACAGTATTTTACTGACTATAGAGCATTTAAAGGATGCATTTCTATATATGCGAGATGCACAGAGGGATATTTGCACTCTGGCATCGAGAGTAAGTGCGATGTCCATATCTGCCAGAAGAAGTTTATGGACGCGACAATGGTCAGGTGATGCGGATTCCAAACGGCATATGGAAGTATTGCCGTATAAGGGGGAGGAATTATTTGGGGTCGGTCTATCGGATTTGGTGGCCACGGCAACAGCCGGGAAATCCACCTTTTTACCTCAGGTCCCCTCCCAACAGAAAAAGACACCGTCTTTTCAGCCGCAGTCCTTTCGTTCCTATAGGAACAAGCGGGCGAAAGGACAGTCATATTTGCCCCGAGGCAAAGGAAAGGGTAAGAGAGTGCACCAAGCAACTTCTTCCCAGGAGCAGAAGCCCCCCCCCCCCCCGGCTTCTGCAAAGCCCTCAGCATGACGTTGGGGCTTTACAAGCGGACTCAGGGGCGGTGGGGGGTCGACTCAAGAATTTCAGCGCACAGTGGGCTCACTCACAGGTGGACCCCTGGATCCTGCAGATAATATCTCAGGGTTACAGGTTGGAATTCGAGAAGTCTCCCCCTCGCCGGTTCCTAAAGTCTGCTCTGCCAACGTCTCCCTCAGACAGGGCGACGGTATTGGAAGCCATTCACAAGCTGTATTCTCAGCAGGTGATAGTCAAGGTACCCCTCCTACAACAGGGAAAGGGGTATTATTCCACACTATTTGTGGTACCGAAGCCGGACGGCTCGGTAAGACCTATTCTAAATCTGAAATCTTTGAACCTGTACATACAAAAATTCAAGTTCAAGATGGAGTCACTCAGAGCAGTGATAGCGTATCTGGAAGAAGGGGACTTTATGGTGTCCCTGGACATCAAGGATGCTTACCTGCATGTCCCAATTTGCCCTTCACATCAAGGGTACCTCAGGTTCGTGGTGCAAAACTGTCATTATCAGTTTCAGACGCTGCCGTTTGGATTGTCCACGGCACCTCGGGTCTTTACCAAGGTAATGGCCGAAATGATGTTTCTTCTACGAAGAAAAGGCGTATTAATTATCCCTTACTTGGACGATCTCCTGATAAGGGCAAGGTCCAGGGAACAGCTGGGGGACGTAGTAGCACTAACCCAAATAGTGCTGCAACAGCACGGGTGGATTCTGAATTTTCCAAAATCTCAATTGACCCCGACGACACGTCTGCTGTTCCTGGGAATGATTCTGGACACGGTTCAGAAAAAGGTGTTTCTTCCGGAGGAGAAAGCCAAGGAGTTATCCGAACTTGTCAGGAACCTCCTAAAACCAGGAAAAGTGTCTGTGCATCAATGCACAAGAATCCTGGGAAAGATGGTGGCTTCTTACGAAGCGATTCCATTCGGCAGATTCCACGCACGAACTTTTCAGTGGGATCTGCTGGACAAATGGTCCGGATCGCATCTGCAGATGCATCAGCGGATAACCTTGTCGCCACGGACAAGGGTGTCTCTTCTGTGGTGGTTGCAGAGTGCTCATCTGTTAGAGGGCCGCAGATTCGGCATACAGGACTGGGTCCTGGTGACCACGGATGCCAGTCTGAGAGGCTGGGGAGCGGTCACACAGGGAAGAAACTTCCAGGGAGTATGGTCAAGCCTGGAGATGTCTCTTCACATAAATATACTGGAGCTAAGAGCGATTTACAATGCTCTAAGCCTGGCAAAACCCCTGCTTCAGGGTCAGCCGGTGTTGATCCAGTCGGACAACATCACGGCAGTCGCCCACGTAAACAGACAGGGCGGCACAAGAAGCGGGAGAGCAATGGCAGAAGCTGCAAGGATTCTTCGCTGGGCGGAAGATCATGTGATAGCACTGTCAGCAGTGTTCATTCCGGGAGTGGACAACTGGGAAGCAGACTTCCTCAGCAGACACGATCTACACCCGGGAGAGTGGGGACTTCATCCAGAAGTCTTCCACATGATTGTGAACCGTTGGGAAAAACCAAAGGTGGACATGATGGCGTCTCGCCTCAACAAAAAACTGGACAGGTATTGCGCCAGGTCAAGAGACCCTCAGGCAATAGCTGTGGACGCTCTGGTAACGCCGTGGGTGTTCCAGTCAGTGTATGTGTTTCCTCCTCTGCCTCTCATACCAAAAGTACTGAGAATTATACGGCAAAGGGGAGTAAGAACGATACTCGTGGCTCCGGATTGGCCAAGAAGAACTTGGTACCCGGAACTTCAGGAGATGCTCACGGAAGATCCGTGGCCTCTACCTCTAAGACGGGACCTGCTTCAGCAGGGACCGTGTCTATTCCAAGACTTACCGCGGCTGCGTTTGACGGCATGGCGGTTGAACGCCGAATTCTAAGGGAAAAAGGCATTCCGGAAGAGGTCATTCCTACACTGGTAAAAGCCAGGAAGGAGGTGACTGCACAACATTATCACCGCATTTGGAGAAAATATGTTGCGTGGTGTGAGGCCAGGAAGGCCCCCACGGAGGAATTTCAATTGGGTCGATTCCTACATTTCCTGCAAACAGGATTGTCTATGGGCCTCAAGTTGGGGTCCATTAAGGTTCAAATTTCGGCCCTGTCGATTTTCTTCCAGAAAGAATTGGCTTCAGTTCCTGAAGTCCAGACTTTTGTAAAAGGAGTACTACATATACAGCCCCCGGTTGTGCCCCCAGTGGCTCCGTGGGACCTTAATGTAGTTTTGGATTTTCTCAATTCCCATTGGTTTGAGCCACTCAAATCGGCGGATTTGAAATATCTTACATGGAAAGTAACCATGCTACTGGCCCTGGCTTCAGCCAGGAGAGTGTCAGAATTGGCGGCTTTATCGTATAAAAGCCCATATCTGATTTTCCATTCGGACAGGGCAGAACTGCGGACGCGTCCTCATTTTCTGCCTAAGGTGGTGTCAGCGTTTCACCTGAACCAGCCTATTGTGGTGCCTGCAGGCTACTAGCGATTTGGAGGATTCCAAGTTGCTGGACGTTGTCAGGGCATTGAAAATATATATTTCAAGGACGGCTGGAGTCAGAAAATCTGACTCGCTGTTTATACTGTATGCACCCAACAAGCTGGGTGCTCCTGCTTCTAAGCAGACGATTGCTCGTTGGATTTGTAGCGCAATTCAACTTGCACATTCTGTGGCAGGCCTGCCACAGCCTAAATCTGTCAAGGCCCATTCCACAAGGAAGGTGGGCTCATCCTGGGCGGCTGCCCGAGGGGTCTCGGCATTACAACTCTGCCGAGCAGCTACGTGGTCGGGGGAGAACACGTTTGTAAAATTCTACAAATTTGATACCCTGGCTAAAGAGGACCTGGAGTTCTCTCATTCGGTGCTGTAGAGTCATCCGCACTCTCCCGCCCGTTTGGGAGCTTTGGTATAATCCCTATGGTCCTGACGGAGTCCCCAGCATCCACTAGGACGTTAGAGAAAATAAGATTTTACTTACCGATAAATCTATTTCTCGTAGTCCGTAGTGGATGCTGGGCGCCCATCCCAAGTGCGGATTGTCTGCAATACTTGTACATAGTTATTGTTACAAAGAAATCGGGTTGTTATTGTTGTGAGCCGTCTGTTCAGAGGCTCCTACGTTGTCATACTGTTAACTGGGTTCAGATCACAAGTTGTACGGTGTGATTGGTGTGGCTGGTATGAGTCTTACCCGGGATTCAAAATCCTTCCTTATTGTGTACGCTCGTCCGGGCACAGTATCCTAACTGAGGCTTGGAGGAGGGTCATAGGGGGAGGAGCCAGTGCACACCACCTGATCCTAAAGCTTTATTTTTGTGCCCTGTCTCCTGCGGCGCCGCTAATCCCCATGGTCCTGACGGAGTCCCCAGCATCCACTACGGACTACGAGAAATAGATTTATCGGTAAGTAAAATCTTATTTTTCTGCAGCGGGGTACACTGTGTTCCACAGGAAATACATTGGGGTGTAGAGATGGATCTTGATCCAAAGGCACCAACAGGTTAAAGCTTTAGACTGTCCCAGAATGCATTGCGGGGCCTCCTCTATAACCCCGCCTCCAAGCACTGTGAGCTCAGTTTTAGAGTTGGTACCTGCATAAAGCAGGTCACTTAACAGGGGAGCTGCGCTAGGCAGCCCTGAAAAAGCTTTTTAGAAGACTTCAAGGGCTGCAGCACTTCATATGTCAGTGTGACATACTGTGCTGCATCTCCATCACCTCCACAGCGGCGTCGCATACTCCCGCTGCCTCTGTTCCCGGGTACTTGCGGCGGAGACGCTCTGGCTCTAGGCACACGGTCGCAGATGCTCTCCTGGTTCGCGTGGCTGCTACAGAAGGGAGGGGGTAAGAGGGTTCCCCAGGCGGGACCTGCCATTAAATCGCATTCTGATCGCAGTCTAGGGAGATGGACTGCGACGATGGCGTGGACACTGTCACTGAGCAGGGACCCCACTATATCCACCAGGGCATTGGAGTACAGGTCGGATATACTAATATCCATTTTAATAATATTCCATAGTACCAGGTGGTGAAGTCCAGCATAGGGGAGCCGGCACTTAACCTGTAGCCTCTCCCTCGGCCCAGGGCACCATCTACTGCTGGTGTTCCCACCCTGGAGCTGCCTCACACTCTCCCTCACTCCCTGACTGAGACGCTGGGCGCCATTTTCTAAAATAGATGCGACTGGTCTCCGGGACTGCAGGGCAAGGTCTCCTTTGTAAACCCACCTGTACATCAGCGCCGTGGTTTAACAAACACTTAAGTATTCTACATGTCAATAATAAGACAGCGTTAGTTAAGAACAAGTGTACCTGTGCCAGAATATATTGTACGAGTATTCTGATATATACATCCAGTCTCAGACCTCGCATTGTTATATATATATATATATATATATATATATATATATATGTGTGTGGTCATATAATAATCCAATGCAATTTTATTGTCATGAAAATAATTATCTGCATTGCAAACGTGACTATGTGTGCCTGTATCTGCTATGTGATTTCACTGCAGTGTATTCCAGATATATCTATCACTGTATACTGTACCCTAGGGGACTAGGTGTGTCTGGGTCAATATATAGTGCGTCACAGTATTTACCTATTACGTGTATTCTACTGTGTACTCAGTCACATGATAATACCGGATTTATTGGCAGGTTTGTACTGGGTACTCAGTCACATGCTAACGGATTTATTCGCAGGTATTATACTCTGTCTGGCTTCATCATACTAAACACTTCTCTGTTGCATTTGTGTATAATGTTTAACATGTAGGGCAGTAAATCTGGGGATGCTCCTGCATCCTGCAGAGCAGGCGCAATGGATTTACCTGATGGGGAAGTTTGTGTGATGGTCTGTGTATTATGTCTCATACATCTCCTAGTCAGTCCACAGCTCCTGTAATCAATCAGGAGCCAACATGGGCTGCGTTCTCAAACCTACTGGGTACTCTAGTTGAACGCTTTATGCCCCCTGTGGGACCACCTGTAACATTACAGTCACTGATGTCCCCATGGTTACTCTGCTTTGGACGGGAAAATTTTGCCTCACGGGTTGTAGTGTATGACTCATTCCTTGGTCAGGCAAAACCCTATTGCAGGTCACTCTCTTGGACATCTAAGCGGGATGCTTCCTCCTCCCTATCCAATAATCTCTCTTATATTTTATCTGAAGAGAGGGGGATCGTGCTGTCCTGTCAGTCCCTATATTAGGTGTTTCTGACAAGGATTTTCCATTGCTAAATGACACCACTGCCCTTGTGGTTACTGGGAAGCAAATCCTACAATTCACTGATAAGTGGATTCTCCTACTGTGGTTAAGCAAACTGATATGTCCACACGTCAGAGGGTAAATAAAACTATGTTACCACAATCTGACCATTAAGTGAACATCAGACAAGACCCCTGGTCTAATCCAGTGAAGAAATTCCCCCTGTCTACAACGGGCATTAGCTTTATATCCTCCCCCTGCAGAGTTATATAACAAGTAGGTAATTCACTGCTAGTAAACTCATGTGTCACCCATCGGGTGTCATCCACTCTGCCTCACACCACTGTCCCCTCACTGTAGGAACCGACAGATAAGCGTGTGGAGGGATGCCTGAAGTCTATTACTCCCTTACGGGTGTTGTACATAGACCTCGATTTTGTCCTCTTGGGGTTGCAAAATAGATTGATTGGTTCATGCATTAGAGGAAGAGCTGCCTGAGGATATATCTGACAATGCCAGACATTCCCTGTCTCACAATACCACCGACACCTTTTTCTATACCAGGAGGCGTTCCCCTTTGCGGGTGTCTTGACTGCCAAGGCATCGAATACATCTGTCCTGGCTCGCCGTATTCTGTGGTTGAGGTCATGGAAGGTGGACCTGGACTCCAAAAGTCCTTGGAGGTATTCCCCTTTACTGGGGACATCTTATTTGGGGAAGATCTAATTAAAAATTGGATCTGAATCGGCGGCTACTATGTCTGCCTTTCTCCCAAATGCTACTCCTTCTGCATAGAAGGCAAAAGGTGCCACTTTTTCCTGCTTTCGGCCTTAAGGGAAAGCGAAGGTCAGGCATACCCAAGATTGTCTCGTGTTCCCAACAACCACTAAGCCCAAGGCCTAACAATCCTGGGCTGCTCGTCAGCCTGCTTCTCATGACAAGCCTGCTGCATGATGGACAGGCCTCCCCCTGGGGGATTCCAGAGTGGGGGGCCGACTTCTACAATTCATACAGGTCTGGTTAATGACCACTTCAGATGCATGGATGCGAGAAGTTGTCTCTCACGGGTACGCAATCTCTTTCAAGAGATGTCCCCCTCGCCAGTTCTGCACAATGGTTATCCCTTCGGATCTGTTAAAGGCGCAAGCTCTACAGATGGTTGTGCATTCCCTCCTGGATACAGGAGTGGTAGTGCTGGTACTCTATGTACCCCATCTGTGTCACCCCTGTCTGTCTGCCCCTCCCCTTTAGAATGGAAGCTCTCACGAGCAGGGCCCTCTTCCCTCATGTGCTTATCCTTTCTTACTTTAATAATCTTCAACTGCACCAAATCCATCAGTCTTCTGCCACCTGATACTTATTCCAGTGTCATCTGCTGATGTAACTATGTTTATTTACCCTGTACTTGTCCTATACTGTCATCAACTGTAAGTTGCTGTTTTCCTGTTTGATTATTTGTTTATGTACTCTGTAATTGGGCGCTGCGGAACCCTTGTGGCGCCATATAAATAAAGGATAATAATAATAATAATACCTCTGTCCCAGAGAGGCAGAGGATACTTCTCGACCATGTTTCTAGTCCCGAAACCTGATGGGTCTTTCCGGCCTATTCTCAACCTCAAATAACTGAACAAGTTTGTGAGAGTGTCCAAGTTCCATATGAAAACACTGCGCTCAATTGTACTGGCCATGGAACCCGGAGACTATATGGTATCCCTGTATATACAAGATGCTTACCTGCATATGCCTATTGCCATATCGCATCAGCAATATCTGCAGATTGCTATTGGCAACCTTCACTGTCAATTCCAGGCTCTGCATTTTGGACTGGCCATGGCCCCTCGGATCTTCACCAAGGTTATGGATAAGATGACGGCTCATCTCTGTCGCCAGGGAGTCGGGATCCAGCCGTGACTGAACGATTTGCTGATTCTGGCAAACTACCACGATGTCCTCCTCAGTCATCTACATCTAACAGTAAACTTCCTACAAGCCCACGGGTGGCTCATCAACTGGAAGAAGTCCTCGCTGGTTCCTGCTCAGAGATAGTGCACCTGGGGGCACTACCGGACACACACAGCCAAAGACTGTTTCTGTCTCCAGAGAATGTCCTGAAACTTCAGGACAGCATCAGATACTTCCTCTCTCGCCCAAGAGTGTTGATACACTCGGCGATGCAAGTACTAGGTCTCATGGTGTTGGTTTTCAACATGGTAGAGTACGCTTAATGCCATTCCATCCCTCTACAGAGGTTAATCCTTCCCAAGTGGGATGGCCTACCTCATCGGATTGGGTCTCAAATGATCTCCTTGACTCCGGAGGTTCGTCTGTCACTGAGCTGGTGGCTACAGGGCCTGTAGTTGAGCAGGGGCCATCCCTTCTGGATCCCCAACTGGGTCCTACTGACTACAAACGCCAGTCTGAGGAATTGGGACGTGGTGCTGGAGCAACACTCTCTCCAGGGTCGGTGGACCAAGGAGGAATCTCTCCTCCCGATAAACATTCTGAAATTGTGGGCAGTGATCAATGCTTTGACTCTTGACCTGTCTCTGATACAGAACAGGCCTGTTCAAGTACAGTCAGACAACGTCACCACAGTGGCGTACATAAACCATCAAGGTGGCCCTCGAAGCCACATGGCAATGATGGAAGTGTCAAAAAATCCTTTGTTGGGTGAAACGCCATCTGCCAGCAATATTGGCAGTGTTCATTTCGGGAGTCCTCAACTGGGAAGCGGATTTCCTCAGTCGTCAGGACATACATGCCGGAGAGTGAAATCTTCATCAGGAAGTCTTTCAACTCCTAGTGGACAAGTGGGGTCTACCAGATGTAGACCTGATGGCATCACGACACAATCACAAAGTTCCGGTCTTCGGATCAAGGACAAGGGATCCTCAAGCAGCGTTCATGGATGAACTGGCAATTCCATGGACCTTTTGGCTGCCCTACGTGTTCCCTCCAGTGTCACTTCTGCCCAGGGTACTACAGAAGTTCAAGCAAGAAGGAGGAATACTACTTCTAGTCGCTCCAGCGTGGCCCAGACGGCATTGGTTCTCATACCTGCAGGGTCTATTGATAGAGCGTCTTTTTCTACTTCCTCAACGCCCAGACCTCCTCGTTCAGGGCCCTTGTGTCTACCCAGACCTGGCCAGACTGGCTTTGATGGCGTGGCTCTTGAAGCTTCACTCCTGAGGGCCAAAGGATTCTCCAAGGTGGTTATCCAAACGATGCTAAAGGACGGCAAATCGGCTCCTGCACGGATTTACTATAGGGTCTGGAATTCTTACTTCACCTGGTGTGCTGCTAAGAATTACCATGCTTCCAAGTTTAGTACTTCCAGACTTCTGGCTTTTTCGCAACAAGGCCTGGATTTAGGACTTCATTTGGCCTCCCTCAAGGTTCACATATCTGCCTTGTCAGTGTGGTTTCAGAGAAAAATTGCGTCTATACCTGACATTCATACATTAACTCAGGGTTCTACTGCGGATTCAGCCTCCCTATGTCCCTCCTGTGGCTCCATGGGATTTGTCTGTTGTCCTGAATGCCCTGCAAGAGTCTCCATTTGAACCTCTTGAGTCAGTGGACCTTAAATGGCTCACAGCCAAGGCCCTGTTTCTGCTGGCTATTGCCTCTGCTAGAAGGGTGATAGACTTTGGCGCTTTGTCCTATTGTCCAACCTTTTTGATATTTCATCGTGACCGAGCGGTTCTTAGAACTCGCCCTGGTTATTTACCTAAGATGGTGTCATCTTTTCAGCTTTATCAAGAGATTGTGGTTCCAGCCTTCATCTCTTCTGAATTGTTCTCCAAAGAACAGTCTTTGAATGTAATACGGGCTCTCCATATATGTGGAGAGGACTGCCTCTATCAGGAGGTCAAATACTCTCTTTGTACTGTGGTTTCCACAAATGTGGCTGGCCTCCAAATACGCAAACCTTGGCCAGATGGATTAAAATGGTGAACAGGCTGGACTCACAGCTCCTGCTACTCAGTCTGTTGGACCCTCTTGGGCAGCCTGTCATGGCGCATCCGCAAAACAATTGTGCAAGGCAGCTATGTGATCCTCAGTGAACACTTTTATTAGGTTCTATGCCTTTGATACTTCTGCCTCCCAGGATGCTTCCTTTGGATGCCGGGTTCTCATACCCGCTAAGGTGCGTCCCCTCCCTTGAGAAACTGCTTTAGGACATCCCTGATGTATTCCCTGTGGAACACAGTGTACCCCACTGCAGAAAAGGAGATTGATGGTAGACTTACCATGGTTAAATCTGTTTCTGTGAGGTACACTGGGTTCCACAGGGCGCCCACCCTGACGCACTTAGCTTCTTTGGGTTTGTATGGCATTAGCCGCTAGTCCCTTCTCCTGCCGTGAGAACGTGGTTCTATGTGACTAACATCTGCCTTCTCTTTTACCTGCTTCTGCATTGGACTGGTTAACAAAACTGAGCTCACAGTGCCTGGAGGCGGGGTTATAGAGGAGGCCCCGGAATGCATTCTGGGACAGTCTAAAGCTTTAGCCTGTTGGTGCCTCTGGATCAAGTTCCATCTCTACACCCCAATGTATTCTCTGTGAAACCCAGTGTACCTCGCAGAAAGAGATTTAACCATAGTAAGTCTACCATAAATCTCCTTATTTTGTGGCCATGCGTGCCTATGGCGACCCTCGAATACTCTTTGGAAAGTGTTAAGTGGCCCCTCAGCTGAAATAATTGCCCACCCCTGATCTAGTACATAGTATAGTCAAAATTGGCAGTTAAAAAGTCAAAATCAAAGTTACAGATTGTCAAAATCTGTGCTTGTGGGCTCTTGGGAAATACAAGGGAAATTGCATAGTCAATATGTCACCATGTGTATGCACCTTAACCCCGTCCCATTGGTGCCACTGATAAGTGGTTCCCCCTTGGCCAGCGCCCTTGGCGAGTGCTATCCTGGCCAATGGATAGATAAGCCCCTGCTCAAGGGTATCTGCAAATTGCATATGCTCTGCAGACAGCAATCACAGACTATGCTATTGCACATGCAGTGCTGGATTAAACCCTGTGGAGGCCCCTAGTATAAATCTTGGGGTCCCCCACGCAAATTATCTCCTAATACATTTTTAATTTTACAAACCAACAGTCCATGATCTGAAAACTGTAATGTGAATCTGATGTTTATGGTTTATATACTTTAAGTTGTCAATGAGTACATTACATTAATACAGTATTTTCTCTATAGAGACTTTAATGTAAAGATTTTGTTCTTTTGAGGTGATTAATTATTATTTTTATTTTATTTTTTGGAAACAATTTAAGAAAGTCTGATTGTTATTTTCTTTCAAGATCAAGTCAATATTATTTTGATCCATTGTTGCGGGGCCCCTAAAAGGCACAGGGCCCATAGATCAGTGCCCACTCTGCCTATCCAACACTGTACGCATGCACCATACTATACATACGTACACAGATGGGTAGAAAAGCTTCTGCAGATCTGCCCAACTCAGGATTGGATTTTGAGCATATCCTGGAAATAAATGAGCAAATGAAATGAAAGGTCTCTTAATAAATATATTAACAATGAGCAAGTGTAGCCCGCACCCCCTTCCCCATTTCTCCAAATCCTGAACCAGCCTCAAAGGCATTTATGTACTATAACACGGAGGCAGTGAGAGTGGAGCCCCCAATCATAGTGAATACCAGCCTCAGGATTGGTGCCTCTATGGTGCACAGATTGCACTTTCTGAAACCCCTCGGCATTGCGGGTTTGTGTAATGAACATGTTTGGGAATATAAAAAGTGGTAGGCTGGTCACAACTGCTCACATTAGTGCTATCACTTTGGCACATCACTCCATTAGTGGCAGAGAGAGGCTTCGGAGCAGGGCTGCAGAACATGTCATTTTTATAGATACATGGAGAATTGAGTAGTTCATTGGGTGGAAAGTTCTTTTATATATTTATATTGTTTGCATGGATCATATGGTTGCATTATTTTACATAGATTAAGCGTGGTTCTCTGTAGTTGGTTATAGTCTCCAAAACATTCAAAGTTTTTTGTTGAGTTAATTCTTACATTTATAATATAATAATATAGTTTAGTGATTTGTGATATCCTTTTTTATGTACCCAATATGTCTACATTTGGAAATAAACATGTGGTCCATGTATTAAGCAACTAAACCTTCTATGCATTGCCAAGAAAGTACTTTCATATTTGAAAATCACAATAGCAGCATTTAGAGAACAGATTTTAATTAATATTTGCCAATTTTAGAATAATTCATTTCCAAAATATGAGGAGGAAGTAAGGAACAAGTACAACAGAGAAAATATACAGTACATATTTATGGAGATTTCTGAACAAATATTTGATTTAATATTATACTGTATATGTAGGCCTATGTATAAAGCTAGTTAGTTTTCTGATTATAAATAAACACACAGCACTGTGTTGAAGCAATGACCTCTGTTTGATTTTCTCCTGATTATCTTGTTTTATAATATGTTTTAACCTATGACACACCCCCTCCTCACCACTAATGATTAAGGTGGAGTTCTCTACAGACAGATCACTGCCATTTGTGTAATTAAAGAGAAATTAATTTCTTTAGTGAGGACCTCTGCTGGTCACTTTATGTAAGTGCTGGACTATCCCTAGTTTACTAGTGGGATGATGCAGAGTTGGGTCTCCCATATCCGAAATACTTGGGACTCAGATTTTTCAATATTTTGGAATATTTGCATACCATAATGAGATATCTTGGAGATGAGACCCAAGTCTAAACATGAAATGCATTAATGTTTCATATACACCTTATACACACAGCCTGAAGGTATTTTTATGTATACATTGAACCATCATAAACCAAAGGTGTCACTATCTCAGTTGCTCTCAAAAAATTTTGGATTTTGGATATATCGTCTTTTCAGATATGGGAGACTCAACGCTTAGGAAAAATGGGTGCAACTTGTCCAACAAATAGTGGACACAAAAATTGTATGTTCTATGTATCTGCAGAGCTTCACACATCTCAAGATATGTCTGGATCTGCATTGGAAGTCTGCATAGGGTGTTTCCAATCATAAAACCGGTAAATCCTTTTCTCTTAGTCCGTAGAAGATGCTGGGGACTCCAAAAGGACCATGGGGTATAGATGGGATCCGCAGGAGACATGGGCACTTTAAGACTTTAATGGGTGTGAACTGGCTCCTCCCTCTATGCCCCTCCTCCAGACCTCAGTAATAGGAACTGTGCCCAGAAGAGACGGACATTTCGAGGAAAAGGATTTTGTTAAACTAAGTGTGAGATACATACCAGCTCACACCACAACACACCGTACAACATGGCATTTAACTAAAACCTGGTAACAGCTTGAACCAAAGAGATCAGCAACTGGCTGACCTTAACCGAAATACAACCTTTGCGTAACAAAAGCAATAACCATTAACAAGTACTGCAGAAAAAAATCCGCACTGGGACGGGCGCCCAGCATCCTCTACGGACTAAGAGAAAAGGATTTACCGGTAGGTATTAAAATCCTATTTTCTCCTACGTCCTAGAGGATGCTGGGGACTCCAAAAGGACCATGGGGTTTATACCAAAGCTCCAGACCGGGCAAGAGAGTGCGGATGACTCTGCAGCACCGATTGAGCAAACATGAGGTCCTCATCAGCTAGGGTATCAAACTTGTAGAATTTTGCAAAAGTGTTTGAACCCGACCAAGTAGCTGCTCAACAAAGTTGTAACGCCGAGACACCCCGGGCAGCCGCCCAAGATGAGCCCACCCTCCTTGTGGAATGGGCCTTCACCGATTTCGGTAACGGCAATCCAGCCGTAGAATGAGCATGCTGAATCGTATTACAGATCCAGCGTGCAATAGTCTGCGTAGAAGCAGGAGCCCCAACCTTGTTGGAAGCATACAAGACAAACAGCGCCTCTGTTTTCCTAATACGAGCCGTTCTGGCTACATAAATTTTCAAAGCCCTCACCACATCGCGAGACTTTGACTCAGCCAAGGCTTCAGTAGCCACAGGTACCACAATAGGTTGGTTCATGTGAAACGAAGAAACCACCTTTGGGAGAAATTGTTGACGAGTCCTCAACTCCGCTCTATCTACATGGAAAACCAAGTAAGGGCTTTTGTGAGACAAAGCCGCCAACTCTGACACCCGCCTAGTGGACGCCAAGGCCAATAGCATGACCACTTTCCAAGTGAGAAATTTCAACTCAAACCAATGCGACGTAAGGAACTGTAACACCACGTTAAGGTCCCATGGTGCCACTGGGGGCACAAATGGAGGCTGGATGTGCAGCACGCCCTTCACAAAAGTCTGTACTTCTGGAAGCGAGGCCAATTCCTTCTGAAAGAAAATAGATAAGGCCGAGATCTGCACTTTAATGGAGCCTAACTTAAGGCCCGCATCCACACCAGCTTGCAAAAAATGGAGAAAACGGCCCAACTGAAATTCTTCCGTAGGTGCCTTCTTGGATTCGCACCAAGACACATATTTTCTCCAAATACGGTCGTAATGCTTCACCGTTTTTTTTCCTTTCTAGCTTTCAGTAGTGTGGGGATGACCTCTCCAGGAATACCCTTTTGAGCTAGGATTTGGCGTTCAACTGCCATGCCGTCAAACGCAACCGCAGTAAATCTTGAAACACGCACGGCCCCTGCTGTAATAGATCCTCCCTTAGAGGAAGAGGCCAGGGATCTCCTATGAGTAATTCCTGAAGATCCGGATACCAGGCCCTCCGTGGCCAATCTGGAACAACGAGTATCGCCTGAACCCTTGTTCTTCTTATGATCCTTATCACCTTTGGGATGAGAGGAAGTGGAGGGAACACATAGACCGACGAAACACCCACGGTGTCACTAGAGCGTCCACAGCTACTGCCTGAGGGTCCCTCGACCTGGAACAATACATCTGAAGCTTCTTGTTGAGGCAAGATGCTATCATGTCTATTTGAGGAATTCCCCAACGACCTGTCACTTCTGCAAAGATCTCTTGATGAAGACCCCACTCTCCTGGATGGAGATCGTGTCTGCTGAGGAAGTCTGCTTCCCAGTTGTCCACGCCTGAAATGAAGACCGCTGACAGAGCGCTTGCATGTTTTTCTGCCCAGCGAAGAATCTTTGTGGCCTCCGCCATCGCCGCTCTGCTCCTTGTTCTGCCTTGGCGGTTTATGTGCGCCACCGCTGTTATGTTGTCCGACTGAATCAGGACGGGTAGGCCGCGCAGCAGATGTTCCGCTTATAGAAGGCCGTTGTATATGACCCTTGATTCCAGAATGTTAATGTGTAGACAAGCTTCTTGTCTCGACCATTTTCCCTGGAAATTTACCCCCTGTGTGACTGCTCCCCAACCTCGGAGACTCACATCCGTGGTCACCAAGATCCAATTTTGGATCCCGAACCTGCGACCCTCTAGAAGGTGAGAAAGTTGGAGCCACCACAGGAGAGAAATCCGGGCCCTGGGGGACAGGCTTATCTTCCGGTGCCTGTGTAGATGGGACCCGGACCACTTGTTCAACAGGTCCCACTGAAAAGTTCTTGCATGGAACCTGCCAAACGGAATGGCCTCGTAGGCCGCCACCATTTTCCCCAGCACTCGAGTGCATTGATGAATCGACACTCTTGCCGGTTTCAGAAGCTTCTTGACCATGGAGGTCATTCCGAGTTGTTCGCTCGCAAGGCGATTTTAGCAGAGTTGCTCACGCTAAGCCGCCGCCTACTGGGAGTGAATCTTAGCTTCTTAAAATTGCGAACGACGTATTCGCAATATTGCGATTACAAACTTCTTAGCAGTTTCAGAGTAGCTTCAGACTTACTCGGCATCTGCGATCAGTTCAGTGCTTGTCGTTCCTGGTTTGACGTCACAAACACACCCAGCGTTCGCCCAGACACTCCTCCGTATCTCCAGCCACTCCCGTGTTTTTTCCGGAAACGGTAGCGTTTTTTCCCACACGCCCATAAAACGGCCTGTTTCCGCCCAGTAACACCCATTTCCTGTCAATCACACTACGATCGCCTGAGCGAAGAAAAAGCCGTGAGTAAAAATCCAAACTTCATAGCAAATTTACTTGGCGCAGTCGCAGTGCGGACATTGCGCATGCGCACTAAGCGGAAAAACGCTGCGATGCGAAGAAATTTTCCGAGCGAACGACTCGGAATGACCTCCCATGTTCCAGAGCTTTTTCCATTGGGAGAAAAATTCTCTGTAGTTCCATGTCCAGAATCATGCCCAAAAATGAGAGCCGTGTTGTCGGAATCAACTGCGACTTTGGCAAATTTAGGAGCCAGCCATGTTGTTGCAGAACTGTCAGGAAGAGCGCAACGTTTTTTAGCAACTACTCCTGTGATCTCGCCTTTATCAGGAGATCGTCCAAGTACGGGATAATTGTGACCCCTTGCTTGCGCAGGAGTACCATCATTTCCGCCATTACCTTAGTGAAAATCCTTGGGGCCGTGGAAAGACCAATCGGCAACGTCTGAAATTGGTAGTGACAATCCTGAACAGCAAACCTCAGGTACGCCTGATGTGGAGGATATATGGGGACATGTAGGTAAGCATCCTTTATGTCGACTGACACCATAAAATCCCCCCCCGCCCCCGCCCCCCCTTCCCTCCAGACTAGAGATCACTGCTCGGAGAGATTCCATCTTGAATTTTAATCTTTTTAAATACAGATTGAGGGATTTTAAGTTCAGAATCGGTCTGACCAAGCCATCCGGTTTCGGGACCACGAACAGGGTTGAATAAAACCTTTCCCCCTGCTGTAACGGGTGTACCGTGCAGAGGTGTAGCTAGGGTTTTCGGAGCCCAGGGCAAGATGGAAAATGGTGCCCCCCCCCCCCCCGAATTTTTTTTAAAAAAATTAAAAATAAAAACACAAACAGAAGGATGTGCGCGCGCCCACAGTGCCAGTAACATTGCCCCACAGTGCCAGATACATTGCCCCACAGTGCCAGTTACATTGCCCCACAGTGCCAGTTACATTGCCCCACAGTGCCAGATACATGCCCCACTGAGCCAGTTACATTGCACCACAGTGCCAGATACATGCCCCACAGTGCCAGATACATGCCCCACAGTGCCAGGCCCCACTCAGTGCCAGTTACATGCCCCATTTGGTGCCAGATACATGCCCCACTGTGCCGCCGCCGACCCCCCCCCCCCCCCCGGGTCACTCACCGGCCGCCTTGTTGTTGATATGTGAATGTGAGGGGAGGAGAGCGCAGCGCCTCTCCGTCCCCTCACCGCTCCAGGTCTCCAGCGGCTGTCTGGCGCCGGTTCGCTAGCCAATCAGAGCTCGCGGACCGGCAGCCAATCAGGAGCCGGTCCGCAAGCTCTGATTGGCTAATGCCGGAGACCGGACACAGCAGCGCTGCTGGCAGCGCTGCTAGTGTTGGCAGCGGCGGTGAGGGGAGGGAGAGACGCTGCGCTCTCCCCTCACATTTAGGGTTGACGGGGCGAGTGGGGCATGATGCCCTGGCCGCCGGTGGCGCCCCCCTCTCCTGGGCCTGCCAATGTGCCCAGGGCACGTGCCCCACTCGCCCTACCCTAGATACGCCTCTGGTACCGTGACAATGACTTGCTGCCGACACAGCTTTTGTATTGCCGCACACACTACCTCTCTTTCTGGAAGGGAAGCTGGCAAGGCCGATTTGAAAAATTGGTGCAGAGGCACATCTTGAAACTCCAGTTTGTATCCTTGGGTCACAATTTACAGCACCCAAGGATCCAGGCCTGAGTGAACCCAGACCTGACTGAAGAGCTGAAGAAGCGCACCCACCGGTGCGGACTCCCGCAGCGGAGCCCCAGCGTCATGTGGTGGATTTGGCAGAAGCCGGGGAGGACTTCTGCTCCTGGGAGCTTGCCACAGCCGGCGATCTTTTTCCTTTTCTCTTACCTCTAGCAGCAAGTAGAGAGGACCCTCGTCCTTTCCTGAATTTATGAGACCGAAAGTACTGCATCTGGTATTGAGGGGTTTTCTTTTGCTGTGGAGGGACAAAAGGCAAAAAGGACGACTTACCCGCGGTAGCTGTAGAAACCAGGTCCGTGAGGCCTTCACCAAACAAAACTTCACCTTTGAAGGGCAGAGCCTCCATAGCCTTTCTAGACTCCGCATCACCATTCCATTGATACGTCCACAACGCCCTCCTAGCCGAGATTGTCATGGCATTGGCCCTTGAAGCCAAGAGGCCAATATCTCTCGCAGCGTCCTTTAGATAGACTGCAGCGTCCCTGATGTGACCCAGCGTCAAAACCACGCTTTCCCTATCCAGGGTGTCTGTTTCAGATGACAAGTGATCTGCCCACTTTTCAATAGCGCTACTCACCCATGCCGATGCCACGGCCAGCCTGAGCAGCGTACCCGTAGTGACATAAATAGATTTCAAGGTATTTTCCTGCTTACGATCGGCAGGATCTTTAAGTGCTGCCGTGTCCGGGGATGGTAGCGCCACCTTCTTGGACAAACGTGCCAGGGCTTTGTCCACTGTAGGGGAGGATTCCCACCGTAACCTATCCCCCGAGGGAAATGGATACGCCATAGAAATCCTCCTGGGAATCAGTAGTCTCTTGTCAGGAGATTCACAAGCTTTTTCAAAAAGAGCGTTCAGTTCATGAGAGGGAGGAAACGTTACCTCAGGTTTCTTTCCCTTAAACATACAGACCCTTGACTCAGGAATAGCGGGGTCTTCTGTGATATGTAACACTTCTTTTATTGCCACAATCATGTACTGAATACTCTTAGCCACCTTAGGATGTAACTTGGCATCATTATAGTCGACACTGGAGTCGGAATCCGTGTCGGTATCTGTGTCTGCTATCTGGGTAAATGAACGTTTCTGGGACCCTAAGGGGGTCTGAGATTGTGACAAAACATCTCCCATGGATGGTCTCCATGCTTGGTTCTGAGCCTCAGATTTGTCCAACCTCTTGTGCAACAAAGCCACACTTGTATTTAAAACACTCCATATCTCTACCCAATCAGCAGTCGGCGGCGCCGACGGAGTCACTCCCTCATTCTGTTCAGCCCCCACCACAACCTCCTCCTGGGAAGAGCATTCAGCCTCAGACATGTCGACACGCGTACCGACACCCACTAACACACTGGGCTATAGGGGACAGACCCAGAGAGACAGAGAGGGACTTTGCCAGCTCACACCCAGCGCCTCACTGGTCTGAAAGAATTAAATAATGCCTCAGACCTATAAGCGCTTTTATATAATAGAAACCAATTGCTGTGCCCCCCCCCCCCTTGTTTTTTGCACCCTGTTACTTGTGACAGCAGTGAAGGGCCAGGAGCAGCGTCTCTGCAGCAAGCTGTGAAGATAAAATGGCGCTGGTTAGAGCTGGAGGACGAAGCCCCGCCCCCTCAATGGCGCTTGTGTCCCGCTTTTCTTTATACTGGCGGGGGCCTGTATACAGTGCCTATGCACTGTATACCAACTTGCCAGTCTCCGTTAGAGGAATTATTGCTCCCCAGGGCGCCCCCCCGCGCCCTGCACCCATGTAGTGCCTTGTTTGTGTGGAAGCAATGACGCGCAGCGCGACCGCTGCGCGGTACCTCAAGGAAGAACTGAAGTCTTCTGCCGCTTCTGAAGTCTTCTTGCTTCTGCTTCTCACCCGGCTTCTTACTTCAGGCTCTGTGAGGGGGACGGCGGCACGGCTCCGGGAACGAACAGCTAGGCTATACCAAGTGATCAGACCCTCTGGAGCTAATGGTGTCCAGTAGCCTAAGAAGCAGAGCCTTTGAACTCACAGAAGTAGGTCTGCTTCTCTCCCCTCAGTCCCACGAAGCAGGGAGCCTATTGCCAGCAGTACTCCCTGAAAATAATAAACCTAACAAAAGTATTTTCTAGAGAAACTCTGTAGAGCTCCCCTAGTGTGTGACCAGTCTCCTCTGGGCACAGAATCTAACTAACTGAGGTCTGGAGGAGGAGCCAGTTCACGCCCATTAAAGTCTTAAAGTGCCCATGTCTCCTGCGGATCCCGTCTATACCCCATGGTCCTTTTGGAGTCCCCAGCATCCTCTAGGACATAGGAGAAATACAAATACATCCAGTGCTGCAAGTATGGCGGTACGGGGTGGTACTGCGTACCGGTAAGAAATTCCCAGCCAGTATACAGTACCGCCAAGCCACCACCTTGCAGACACCGGGTGTCGGAGAGAGGAGAGAGCAGCATGCACCTCTCCTCTCTTGCCCCTCTCCTGCCTGCCCAGTCACTCCCCCTGAGTCCGCCCTGAGTGCGGCGGCGGCGGCGTGTATTACACTGAAACGCTGGTTCATGAGACAATCAGAGCTCGCAGACCGGCAGCCAATCAGATCTGGCTCCGGTTCACGAGCCAATCAGAGCTCACAGTCCGGTGCCAGATCTGATATACAGGACGCCGACGCAGGAGGACTCGGAGACCGGACTGAGGGCAGGAGAGGTGAAGGAGGAGCGCATGCTGTGCTCTCCTCTCCCTGACAGCAGCAGCCAGTGCCGGCCCCAGGCAGGAGCAGCAACAATGGTGAGTTGCACTGCTGGGGGCATATCTGGCACTGTGGGGGCATGTGTATCTGGCAAAGTGGGGGCATATCTGGCACTGTTTGGGCATATTTCTGGCACTGTGGGGGCATATCTAGCACTGTGGGGGCATGTGCATTTGTCAAAGTGGGGGATATCTGGCACTGTTTGGGCATATCTGTCACTCTGGGGGCATATCTGGCACTCTGGGGGCATATCTGGCACTGTGGGGGCATGTGTATATGGCACGTGTATATGGCACTCTGGGGGCATATGTATATGGCACTGTTGGGGCATATCTGGCACTGTGGGGGCATATCTAGTACTGTGGGGGAATGTGTATCTGGCACTGTGGGGGCATATCTGGCACTCTGGGGACATTTGTGTATATGGCACTATGGGGTCGTATCTAGCACTGTGGGGGCATGTGTATCTGGCAAAGTGGGGGCATAATCTGGCTCTGTTTGGGCATATGTGGCACTGTGGGGGCATATCTGGAACTCTGGGGGCATATGTGTATCTGGCAAAGTGGGGGCATATCTAGCACTGTGGGGGCATGTGTATCTGGAAACTTGGGGGCATATCTGTTACTGTGGGGAAATATGTGTATCTGGCACTGTGGGGGCATATCTAGCATTGGGGGCATGTGTATCTGGCAACATGGGGGCACATCTGGCCCTCTGGGGGCATGTGTATGTGGCACCGTGGGGGCATATCTGGCACTGTGGGAGCATATGTATATCTTCCACTGTTGGGGCATATGTGTATCTGGTACTGTGTATGCATATCTGGCACTGCTGGGGCATATGTGTATCTGGCACTGTGCAGGCATATCTGGCACTGTTGGCGCATATTTGTATCTGGCACTGTGCAGGCATATCTGGCACTGTGGGGCCATATCTGGCATATGTGTATCTGGCACTGTGGGGGCATATCTGGAACTGTGGGGGCATGTCTGGCACTGTGGGGGCATATCTGGCACTATTGGGGGCATATTTGTATCTGGCACTATTGGGGGCATATGTGTATCTGGCACTATTGGGGGCATATGTGTATCTGGCATGGCACTATTGGGGGCATATGTGTATCATGCCCCCATTTTCATTGACCACACCCCATGTGGCATGTGGCCACACCCATTTTGGGGGGCACGCGCACACAGTACCACTAAGAATTTTTTTCTGCTTGCACCACTGAATACATCATACCAATTGGCCTAGTGCTCAACCCCATAGCATGGGGAAAAGGAGAGGGGTGAATAAAGCTAAGACAGTAGAAAGCATCATTAACAGTGAATCTGGGTGTCTGTTCCATGTATGGCTGATGTACAACTTGGAGCATAATGTTTGTAAATTACTCAAAGAGAACGTTCAGTCAAAAATAGCATATTCCTGAGTAAATGTGGAGCTAGACAAATATTGAGGTGTGCACTTCTCCACAATGGTAGCATATGCACCTTCCTAATGACAAGTCCTCCTACCAAATTTTTAAATGAATACATAAATGAATACAAAGCCCTTGTACACATAGGAGTCAAAATCAACATTCAACCATCTTAAATGACTGACTGATACCTACTGTCGACTGCCAAGGTTGCTTGCAACTCAATCTTTAATATGTATTAAGCCTTTCCAGCTTGAAACAGAAATAATTGTACTAGAGGAACAAGACAGATGGAAGCTCTAGACAGAATTAAATGTATCTTCCAGTAGAGAAAAATCTGGAGCATAACCAAAGTAATTTATGACTTAGAATATCTCACAGATACCTCCCCCCTCTGCAGTGTGCATAAACACCATTGCCTATTTACTTATACCTGTTACGAAAAAGCAATTCCCACCAGGGGTAAGGAAGATGATGAGTTATCAGCAAGTACTTCTGTCAAGCGGTGACCTGACTTTGATGTGTTAAACGACAGGAGTCCACAGCACTAAGCCTCAGCAAAGCAGCGCACAATCCATCAATGTGATAGATATTTATATAAGGACAGGCACTTCTGCTTGTCAGACACTGCATGAAACATTGTAACTCTATGCTGGAACTGTCTGTTATCTTTATGGAGCTGATCATAAGAAGCACAGCTAAACACTTATAGTTCTGGATCCTGCAGTAAGTACTCTATATATAGTAGTTGAACATGCAGAATTTTAAGACGTCACACCAGGAAAATAATGCAGTCAAGAAGGTATGTGAAGAAGCAGAATTATTGGCAAGAACCATGTTCATAGAGTTTATCAACTCAGTTTGGGAAGATTATTATAAATAAAAATAAAAACTGCAAGTAATCAAAATATATTGGAATGCTGCTCAGGATAGTGGACTGCCTTACTTTAGCCATGGGCTCAGAACAGCTTCAACATAATGGCTTATGGGGATTATTCAGGTTGATGCGACCGCAATAATCCTATTCCTGGCGCCAATGCGCATTCACAGGTCCAGTCCTACGTGTGCGCAGCCAGCCAATGCGATCTGGGGTGGGCAGGGGGCGTTGTAGGGGCAACAAAGGGAAAACAGGGGCGGGTCACACGCAGCCCAGCTGCGGCTGCAGGGGGTTGTCCACAGTTGACACGACCGCAATTAAATTGTGGTCGCAGCCGCTGGGTGGGATATTCTGCATGCTGGGCGGCCTTGCCTGGAGATGGGCGGTCCCCAGCATGCGAAAGAAAGGATTGAAGATTCTGCTTTTTAACAGAATCTGCAATTTGTACTGAATAACCCACAATAAATTGATCACTACATGCTGTCACATTTTTCTGAATGTGAATCACATATACAGTATCTAGTTAGTGGCATTAATCAATAATGAATTTCTAGCAGCAATGTATGCAACAGCAGGCACTTTTTCTTACCAGCTTTCCTGATGTGCTGTCTGGGACTTCAAGGAAGTGGAAGGTCCAGATCAGAAGGGTGAAGATGTAGCATTAAGAATTACAAGGTGTATTATCTTGATCTGAGCGACACACATGGGGTAAGGGACATGTTAAATATCACGCTGACAAAGAGAACAAGAGGTACTGTAATTAAGAATAGCAGGAACAATAACTAACACTGGCACAAAATTGATATAGACCTTAACCGCGATCTGTGAAGTCTTCTCAGTACTTAAAAGACATATCTCTTTCCCTGCCTTTTGCAGAGTATCTACTATATCCGCAAGTCTCTCAATGTGAGAGGTGGGACTGCGGTGCGTGTGGTGCCTGCTGCCGTGCAGGTGTAGACTCGGTACTCACCAGGCGCCGCTCTCTCTCACCTTCAGGTACCGGAACCTTCAACGGACCTGGAATTCTTCAGTCGGATCCGGACACGGCGATTCCCTCTTGGAGCTGACCGACGACCGAGCTGAGGAGAGAATAATTTACCTTAAAGGGGGTATCGACCTTCTTCCACTGGAAGAGGGGATACCCCAGGGGTGACCGCGACCTTCACCGGTTGGGTGAAAGGTCATCACAGGCACAAAGCCTCAGCCACCCAGATTTCACACACTCGCGCTTTCGCACGTAGTGTGATGAAAGGATTCTCACGTCCGTGAGCAATCCCGATTCCGGCGCTCGGGGACAGACCAGGGACAAACGCACACAGATGTTACTCACCGTCAGTTTCGCACTGCGAACGTCTTCTTCTCTTACAGGTCCCTGTAAGGAGGTAAACAAACAAGCAAACAGCCGTGCAGGGCCTAACTCTAACCTAGTGTCACACCCTATGCTAACTACAACGGCAGAGCCCTCAAACTAGCTCTGTGGGTGTGGTGCAACAAAACTAACACACTTAACGAGCTCTCACTTCGCCCCGCACGGTAACATACATCACGATACACAATGCAAGCGACGGTACGGTCCCTTTATCTACCCGACTCAGAACACCCAGTCGTGGGGGCCGCACAGCTCACCCACCTACCGTACTCTCTTCCTACGGGCTCAGGCCGAGCGGGCCTGCCTACCTAACACATCAGGGTGGCCTGGGCCTAGTGCCACCTTTATTCACCTCCGGGGCACTTGTTCACTGGGCCTAGCTGCACACAGGCCGGAGGCCTGACTTCACCCACGGGCCTAGCGCCCGCCTACCTTGTTGCCCGTTGAGTGACCCGGGACTAATGCCCAGGGTCACCTTACCCTATCCCTAGCTGGCCAGAATACCCTAGGGCCTAACGCCCTCTAATGTCCCCACAGGCCTATTGCCTGAATTGCCCCTCGGGCCTAACGCCCGCCAAACTGCCCACAGGCCGGTGGCCTGGCTATCCTTATGGGCCTAGTGCCCAACCTGTGCCCCCAGGCCTAGTGCCTGCCTATCTTGGCCACGGGCCTGAAAGGCCCGACTACATGCCCCACGGGCCAGGAGGCCCGACTAAATGCCCACGGGCCGGGAGGGCCCGACTACATGCCCACAGGCCGGGAGGGCCTGACTGTGCCCACGGGCCTATTGCCCGAACACCCGGTGGTCTAGGGAGGAGCGGGTACAGGGGCACCTGAAAAGGGCCTACCTGACCCGCTGGGAGAGGTACCAGGGGGAAGCTTCGTCAGCTCTTTGCTTCCCACCCCTGGTGACCTCTCCGGCGCTCTCCTTCAATCTTCGGCCGCTGGCCCGTCCTGGCCAGCGGCGCCGCCGTCGCCTCGCCGCGTCCAGCCGCCGCTGGACATCTTCCGGCCGCCGGACGTCTTCAGGCCTCTTCCGCGGCCACCCGAACTCCGACCGCGATGACCTCTTCTGGCTCCTCCGCGCGGCGTCTCTCTTCTTTGCGCTCTTCCGCACGCGCCGACCTCCGCTCCCGCCCGTCGCGTCTTCTTTTCTTCTCCTCCCGCCCGGCGTCTGACGTCAGACGCCGGGGGCGGGGCCTGTGACGCGGCGAGCACCGATTGGCTCGCCGCGCCCCTCTGTGATTGGCCGGCGCCCCACGAGCCGCGATTGGCTCGCTGGAGGCGCCGGATTCAAAATGCCGCGGGCGGCGCTTCTGATTGGCGGCCCGAGCGGCGCCAAGTTTAAAGCGCCGCTCCCCGCCGCCGACAGCCTGGTGCAGGGAAACATCCGATCCCTGCACCAGACACCCGCCGCCGCACACTCCGCGCTGGGGACAGACAAGCTGCCCCAGCGCTGCCCCCAGCTAGGGACAGCAACATGGATGTGCCCACAGGGCACATCTTTACATTTCCCCCCCCTTTTTCCTTTGTAGTCCCTACAAAGTTCCTCACGACTTCCATTGTCCGCGGGTCAGGGAATTCCGAGGTCCCTCCGGCGAGGTTGTGTTCGAGGGCCCAGCCTGGACCAGCCGTGACCCCACTCCCTTCCTCCTCCAGCTCCGGGTTCCTCTTACGTCCTGACCTCCATCGGCGGATCCTCTGGGGGAGTGGCATCTCCTCACGGTCGCTCGACGTTGGCCACCAAGGGGAATCTTCCTCCACGGGGACAACAGTCACCCACTCTTGACCTCCTATATCGTCTGTGGCTTCGTCCCTGTCTTCCGGGTGTGGTATCGACCACCACCCAACAGCGGAATCCTCCGGGGCATCCGTTCCCTCCCGGGCAACAGCCACCATATGTCGCATTTCCTCGTGGGGCATCTCCAAAGGTCCTATGTCTTCCTCTGGAACGGGTCCTCCCACGGCATCACAATCCTCTCCCCGTACGTCCGTCCATTTCGGCACTTCCGGCAGGTCTTCTTGCCCCAGGACTATCTCCTCCTCTTCACGGAGGGCATTCAACTGGGAGCACGACTCCACCCGATCCTGCCAGTCACTCTCGTCGGCGCTTCCGATGCCAGAGTCGTCCTCCATCTGTTCTTGGAGGGATTCGTCGGCGGACAGCTCACCGTAGTCTGAGTCTTCTTCCGATATCTGGGCTGGGGTATTATTTCCCTCCTCAGCGTACTTAGTCTTTTCCGCTGGCACCTCTGTTTCCTCAGCGTACTCCTTCGCTTCCGCTGGATTCTTTACTTCCTCAGCGTACTCCTTCGTTTCCGCTGGCATCTCTTGGTACCCAGGACACTCCTGTTCCGCACGTCCTGGTCGTGGACGGTTCCATCGTGGGGAGATTCCGGACGTCTCAGTCACTGGGTCTTCACGCTTTTCTTGGCAGCGTGGTCTCTTCACCTCCCCAGTCGTCCACCTCCGCCTCATGCGGGAAAGGATTCTGCCTTACTGGGGTCACTTTCTTGGGACAAAGTAGGTCCGCGGCATCTTCCCAGGGGCACTCACTGGCCGCGTGTTCTGGTCGCCGACACTTCCAACAAGGGAGGGCCACTGCCACCTTCTTCAAGACGGGTTCCTGGTCCACCTCCTTCACTGGGGAATCTTCACCCGTTGGTTCCGGCTCAGAGGAAATGGGCACCTGCGAACTAACTTCAAGCAAGGCCTTCCGCTCCATTTCCCTGGTTTCCTCCTCCCATCTCTGGGCGCGACCATCCGCAATCATCCGGTCTTCATTCCACGGACAATCGGGAAGCGCATGTCCTCTCGCCTCGCACAGCGCACACACCGGCTCTGCAGCCACCCGGTCCCAAAGCTGCTGACGAGACTCCGTCATCTGCTTCACCGTGGCCTCGTAGTCCGTCCTGTCTTCCGTCCATGGACATTCCAGGAGCCGATGTCGGGGATCTCCACAGCTTTCACACCAGGAATCAACCTCGTCTTTGCTCGACTCTTCGTCCCAGGGACAACTGTTGTGCTCATGCCCGTAGTTTCCGCAGAGCAAACATCGGGACTCCTTCTTCACTTGGCCCTGCTGACGTCTTCGGTCCGCTTCCTGGACCACCTTCTTTGGGGACGTCTCTCGCCAAGTACACTCGCCGGCAAAGTGCCCTGTTTGCCGACATTTCTTGCAGGGCGTCACAGCGGCCTTCTTGCGCCCCTTCTCCCGGCGCTCTTCCTTTCCACGCTGGACCGACCGCTGCACCATCTTCAGGAGGTCTGCCCCAGACACCGTCACCCAGTCGCTCTGGTCCGCACACGTCCGAGGGTGAGTCTTCTCCGGAGCCGTCCGCAGGGAGGTCTTTTTGGTGGCGTTCCACATCGTGTCCGTGATCCGGTCTCTCTGATCCTGCCGACTACGCCAAGTGTGTGAGGTGGGACTGCGGTGCGTGTGGTGCCTGCTGCCGTGCAGGTGTAGACTCGGTACTCACCAGGCGCCGCTCTCTCTCACCTTCAGGTACCGGAACCTTCAACGGGCATGGAATTCTTCAGTCGGATCCGGACACGGCGATTCCCTCTCGGAGCTGAC